>NC_060272.1:127392450-127692450 GCF_021613505.1 Equus quagga
AAAAATATTTTATTAAAACATCCCATTATAATTCTCATTGATCTGATCAATCTAAGCTGTGACAGGCACCTAGTCTTACATGAACCACCTCTATGGAAAAGAGTCTTAGTTTCCTATAAAATCACACATTCTCATTCAAAACAAACCAAGTCATTACCAGTCACATATTTGGATGATATGGCTAGAATATATTCCACCATTTAGCAACAATATATCTAAATTGAACAAATTAACAACCACAAAACAACAAAACAAGAATAATATGTTTCAAGAATATTAATGTACAAGCAGTGAGATTTCTCAATAAAGGTAAAAATGTTCTGTCATATTTCAACCAGTGTCATAAATCAGTGTTCAGTTTCTAAGGAGAAAATGTGCAATCTAGAAAGAGGATTAAAAAAATAGTTATGATAACACCATATGTAACATACAATAAACAACACAGGAGAAATGAAAGGAGACAAAAAAAGTAGGTGAAATAACAGATCAACTTATTGCCCTGGAAAGTTGAGGTCTAGGTCTTATCAGAATATTAAAAAATACCGTTCCATCATCAAATGAAGAGTTGCTTTCAATCATAAATTATAATCTCTGAATCTGTAAGGCAGAGATGACTTTACATATTGCTTTTCTTAAACAGAATTGTAAATTATCCTAATACTAAAGAAGGCTTACAAGAAGTGTCACCCCTCCCCATGGAGTGCAGTGTATCATAAATATGGCCAACCAGAAAGACCTTCTCACAACTTGCTGCACTGAAGAACAATCCGAGACAACGGCAGAAATCAATCAATTGTGGAGAGCCTTTCTTCTAGCTACTCACATAAAAGTTACAACTACAGATCAAATCCTTTCATCTGTGTCAAGAAGGCAGACCAGTATTAGTGGATTTTCAGAAGTAAGAGACATCTAGGTTATATGTGGACACACAAATGTGAGATGGAAATTTGTGCAGCTGAGGGAGTGTTTCAAGTGATGAGGTCATAGAATTATCCATGTAGAAGGCAGACACATTATAGAGATGGGTATCTGTGTGTATGTGTATGTTTACGAAACTGATGCAAATGCATCCCCAATTCTTCATATCTTCTTTGAAACGTGACGTCACTGCTCCTCCCATCAACAGATGGAGTGTATTTATCCCCCGTTTGAATCTAAGCTAGCCTTATGACTTGCCATGTCCAATAAAATGTGGCAGAAATGATAATGTGCCTGTTCTGAACCTAGGTCTTAACAGCCTTGTACTCTTTCTTAGAGCCCTGTTTACGTGTGAACAAGGCCAGGCTAGCCTGCTGGATGATTAACTAGGGACATGGGGCCCAATCACTCCCTTTGTACCAACTGTCACCTAGTCAATAGCCAGACATGTGAGTGAAGCCACCCAGAATGGCTTGTCAGCAGAAGTTAGAATGATAGGTGAGCTAGCCAAGATTACCCAAGCCTGATTCAGAACGCCAGAACTATCCAAATAAACCCACAGATTCTTGGACAATAATAAATGCTTATTTTTTGAAGGTGAATTTTGGGTAGTATGCTATGCAGCAATAGTTAGATACATGGTCTGATGTTGATAGCATGACCTGGGAAGAAATGAAGGTTCTAGTTAATTTTAGTGTTAACTGAAAACACTCAGTTTTCATTACTTCCTTGGCACTTGTCCTGTGGAAACAAGGGGATTTAAGCTTTCATCTCTAAACACTTTAAAGGCTAGATGATTGTTTCATCGATCTTTGAATGCTCAACTCCTGCTTGTAATGGGGCACAGGGATTAAGAATATGGGCTCTCACATTACATTTCCTAGGTGTAAAACCTGCCTGAGTGACCGTAGGTAAATTGCTTCATGCTTATAAGCTCAAGTTTCATAGTCTCTAATATTTGGGATAATAATGCTATCTACCTAATGGGAATTAAATAATGCACCATCATAACGACTGATACTGATGCACAGTAAGCATAATTATGTTAATTACTATTAGATGTTCAAAAAAGTATTGCCTAAATAAACCTTTAAAATGGGCAAGCAGAGAATTCTTGTGGTCTTCATCATCTTAGGCCCTACAATTGTAGAATATATACCCCTCAGGAAACTCACTCCTATTTGAGTAGTCATGCTTAGAATGCCTACTTGTTGGATTGAGGATGAGGAAAACAGTGATAGATGTAAACATGGAGACTGTTAGCCTGCTATTTTGGAGCTCAGTACATTAAACCCAGGAAACTGCAGGACTTTGAAAAGCAAATGCAAAAAGCCAGTCAATGCTGAAAGCCATGTCATATATTGAACACACACCAGGAGGTGGATCGGAGTGAGGGGTGAGATCCTCCCCTCTCCTCACGCAAGTTTCTGCCTCAGATATTCTCCAAAGCTACGCCATTTTGAAGACATAAAACAATGTGGGATTATGCAGCATCTGAATGGATGCAGAAGTCTTACTGAAAACAACCTCTAATTTCTTTCTGGAAAGGTGATGTGTATACCTTCCATGCACATTTCCCAGAACTTCTGGGCTGTATGTACAGTCACAAGACTGGTTTAGGAAGTGTTCTTGTACCAATTGCTATAATAATGAATAGCCACTTAGAAAAATCAAAATTTGGTTTTGAGTAATGTTAGGAGCATAAGCTTTAAATGTGTTATCTGTCAGAAAAAAAAAAAACAGAAAGATTGGCAGGTGTTTTATAAAATGCTAATATAAACTCATATGTACTAAAGAATATGTGAAATTCCTATGAGCCCTATTTTAGGACTGCCAAGTATATTCACATATACTTTAAATTGTGGCACATTTGTAAAGACTTTTGACGTTCTCTAAGGAAAACTATTATTATATCAGAAAAAAATCTGAATGATCTAAAATGCTTCTACATTGAAATACTGGCGCCAAATAATTAATCAGTTCCACAATGCACAATTTTATTATTTTTAATTTTAAACTAATGTTAGACTTATTGAAATAAGTCTAAACAACATAGTAGAGTCCCCATATCCCCTTCACTGGGCTTCCCCTAAAGTTAACTCAAATTTCACCAGTTTTTCTATTAATATCCTATTTTGGTCCTATGATCCTATCCAGGACACAATATTAAATTGAATTGCTTTTTTCTCCTTAGTTTCCTCCAACCTATGATGGTTCCTCAGTCTTACTTTGTCTTTTATGATCTTGACACTTTTGAAGAGTATCGCCCAGCTATTTGGTAGAATGCCCATCAATTTGCATTGGTCTGTTTTCCCATGATTAGATCCTTCTCAGTTCATCATATCAAGGGGTTCATGATGTTGCTATCTTACAAATGGTGATGTTAACATTGTTCACTTGGTTAAGGTGGTGTCTGTGGGCTATCCACATTGTGAAGACTTTTCCATCTGTAGTTAATAAATATCTTTTGAGGAGACACTTTGAGATGAGGCACTTTTCCTGTTTCTCCTTAAACTTTTGTCTACTAAATTTATCAATCATCAGTGCACATTATCTGCAACAATTTTTACTGATATGTGCATTTTTTAAAACGTTTTAACACACCTGTAATCAGAGTGTATCTTAAAATTGATGATCCCTCATGTTTTGATCAGCCAATTAGCAGTAACAGGCGGTTGTCAGCATCTGTGTGTAATCAAACTTGTTTCTTATTTCTGGTGTCATGACCGGACAAAGGCTACTGTTACACATTTTAAATAACAAGCCATTTACAGATTAATTGAGGCAGGACTACGAATCCTGGTTATCATATGAAAATCTTCCATCGACACTGCCTCGTAAGATCAAGAATGTGCCAACAACAAAATCAACAGAATGGATGTCACTAGCTAGGAAGAAAACCCAGCCCATAAAATGGGCTCCTTTTAAAGATGTGCTGCATCTCAACGACTGTGATAGCATAGAGAGCAAGAGAGCATTGTTTTATTTTTTAATCTATATCTACGACATAGTCAAAATGTAATTAAAAAATGTCAGACCCAAACTTTCTTGAAGAAGTTTTGGGAATGCCTTACCTAAT
Organism: Equus quagga; assembly: GCF_021613505.1. Lineage (NCBI taxonomy): Eukaryota > Metazoa > Chordata > Mammalia > Perissodactyla > Equidae > Equus > Equus quagga. Next base: position 127,396,448 of record NC_060272.1, read on the forward strand.
CAATTTCCTTTATATTTTTTATATTAACACAAAAACAATACATAATTTTTTAAATTGCATAGATTGGTCTAAAATAGCTCTTCCAGTAACTACGAAATTCTAAGTGATAAACCATTACACATTTTTTTGATAACATTTATTCTTTCTTCAGCATCTTTGAATTAAATAAAAAAATGTGCTACCTTTTAATCATTGGCCTTTGTATCAATCATGTAGTGAAATACTGAATTGAAGGTGACCCAAATTTTAGGTGGGGATGAGGACCTCATTTCGCAAAGTGCTCAGATGATCTATGAGTTTTTGGTCCTGGAATAGTTTCCTGTCTGAAGGGTTCTAACACAGATTAGCAAACGAAGGTATAGTTCCCTGTGTAGTCTTCTACTGGGCAAGCAGCAAGAGGGAAACTTGAGTAGGGTGTTACATAAACCCTCCTACTTTTAAATATTTCCAAAGAAACAATACATTTGGTCCATAAATACGCTTCATACAGGAAGAAGCTTAATACAGCAGGCATACTCAGTGGTTTATTTACAGCTACCAGTATACACTTATGAATTGAAGACAAAGGAAAACTAATGCCTGTTTTTAAGATGATCTGTCAAATGCAGAAGAATGGATTTCAGCCTGATTTTCCTGGTATAATTGGAGGTTCATCCAATGTTTCTGGGACACACTTCCCTCACCTAAGAAATGAGGCAATTGGAAACAGCAAAGTTTTTTGAAATTTAGACACTACTTTTTAAAATGGCATGGAGAATAAAAATATTAGTGTGAAACTCACATACTAAAGGTGATTGTTTTCTTTATGAAACTTTTGTAAATGTATGCATCCATACATCTATGTGCACAATGTCTCAATTTAACTACATTTCTTAGTGGGAGTCACTGTCAATAAAGTCTGAAAGCCATTGGACTAGATCATCTCTAAGAATGGTTCTAGCTGATTTTGTGGTACAAGACAAATTATGTCAAATGAGCATCTGAACCACATAGTTTAGAAAGATGCCGAAAGCTCTGGAATTGCACTTAATAATAAAGTAGCCATTAGCCACACGTGACTATTTAAATTTAAATCAATTATAATTAAATGAAATTAAGTATTCAGTTCCTTAGTTACACCAGCCACTTTTCAAGTGTTTTATAACCACATGTGGATCGTGGCTACTATATTGGAGAATGCACATGTAGAACATTTCCATCATTTCAAAAAGTTCTGTTAGGTAGCCCTCCTCCAGAACTCCCTCACGCACCTAACATGAGATTTAACACCAATGTGTTCAACCTAGCCTAATTAACCCAATCTTGGGACACGTAGAATGGATTTGATTAAAAATATGTCATATAGACAAGGAAAAAACTCTAACCTTAACATGACTTATACTTTAATGCTTTCTTCACACATCATTCATCTCACCACTTCAGGCTATTTCCTTGCTTTGCCTTTAAATTGACACAGCTTCTTACCCTTCCATTGCACTTTCGTCTGGCTTTTATTTAAAGTTACAGTCTCAGGTGGGTGACCACCTTACTCCAATGCTTTATCATGCCTACACACATCTCCAAAGTTCATGTGAGGTCATGCTGACACGGATCTTTGCCCCCCTGGTGCTCTGTGTTTCATTCATCGTTATTCCAACCTGGTTCCTGTGAAATGGGAAAATATGAAAAATGTTTCTGGTTTTACCTGCTTTTCAGATGTGTGATTTTTCTTTCTATGTAAGACCATTATTTTTGATGAATGCCATTTGACAAATGGATGGGGATAAGTCAAAAGATATGGTTTAACTCCTGGTCTTGGTGCTAACCTGCTTTGTAACTTGAACTAAGTCTCCAAATCCATTCCATGATTTCTTCTTCATTCATAAAATAAGAATAATTCCACCTGTACTACCTCCCTTAATGGAGTTGTGAGGGTAACGTGTCAGTATAAATAAATAACTGCTCACTGAGAAGTGTTAGAAAACAGATATGTCATTGCTTTAATATTTTGTTTTCCTGAGTTCATTATATATGTCACATATTCACCAATTTGCATAGTATCAAAGACATTGTAATCATTTCATATTTGTTAAATAAATGGATGGATGGATGGCTAGATAGATAAATGAATGTAGATATTGACCCTAAACTGTTTAAGACTTTAATATATTCTTAAATTAATATACATAAATACACATATTATATAAACATACCTATAAAAACATATGTCATTGATTGAAACCCTACCTTATTACAAAAGAGTATTTAATATAGCATGATATTCATTATATTATGTGGCATAAATATCAACACGTATTTAACTTTAGAAGCTCTGTATTTGAATACCCTTGGCTAGATCAGGAGTTGTCACTAACCTATCATGTGACCTTAGGCAAGTAAACTAGTCCACTGAAAGCATTTGAGTTTGCAGACCACAGCTTCAAGAGACCAACTGTAAATTAATCTCTGCCATGATTTTGTTAGTCTGATCCTTTTTTGGAGAGAGGGACTTTCCTCATCCCATTAAAAAGAAAAAAAAAAGCCCATGACTACAACTTTCACCACTTCTCTGGTCGATATTTTGCTCTAAATACAAGCGCATGTATCAGTGGCTATTTTAAGATATCCATTTGATCATTAATCATTAAAATAGAACATTATCAAGCATTACTGAGATGAGGAAATTCAGAAGGAATATCATCCTTCTCCCAATATCCGGTCTCTGTTTATAGCAACCCTGTGGTAAGTCCTTCACCTTTCACGTCTGTTGCTTCAGCACCAAAGATTTACAGACAGTGATACAATGAATTCGCCTCCAATCCTGCTCTAAAGTATCAGGAGAAGTTAGCGTCAACTTCTTTTTATTGTCCCTAGCTAGCTCAGAAAAGCTGACCAAAAGTCAATTTGAAATAACACACAAAGTGTTAGGAATCATAGCCCTCGATAAATGTTAACTATTATCATTACTATTTTCATTTTTAAATAGAGACCAAATATTCAAGTTCACCGGATTGTTCAAGTCCCTTTAGATAATTAACAATGAAGCCACAAAAGCTGTACAGAATACCCATCAAACATAAAGAAACATATAGAAAAGGTATAGTTTGATATATTTAAAAAATTACTAAATCACCACATATTAGAACTAGAAAAGCCTTCAGAGGACCTATAAGCAAAACCTCTGATTTTAGGATGAAGAAATGGTGGTAAAGGAGAGGAAGGTCACACAGACTGCGGTCATTTATCTTAACATGGAAGTGGCAGTACAGGTGACTCAGCTCTTGGCATAACAGTATCTCTTCATTTGGTTTAACAATATTCTTCCTGGCTTGAAATTTCTAGAGGATACATTATCCTATTAAGGAAAATTAATTTCTTCAACCCAACTTGGTTAAATACGTTTTATTCGCTATAGCAGCAGCTAAGCTGATATCTTGGCAGGCAGAGATGGAGGAAAAGTGTGTTCATGGTAAAAGGGTCAGTATGCACAAAAGCCTGGAGGCAAAACCAAGCAAGCTCCGTGGGAAAAGGAATAAAATGCAGTATGGCTGGTGCAGGCATGGGAAAAAGGGAAAGTTAATAAATGAGGCCGGATAGGAAGAAGATGACAAAAACTTAGAAGGTCTTGTAAGCTGTAGCGAGCCATTATCAAATAACCATCAGCATTTTAGTTCCAATTTGTCCTCCAAGGAAATGAAAACAGAGGCAGGTAAGATATCATAAAAGTGGAGATATACGAAAAGGGGGAAAAATGTTGAAATGATTGAGAAATCTCTATGGAAATGAGGCACAGAAAGTATGGAAGCTTTCCATGAGACAATTGGGGAAGCCAGATTAAAAGCGATGTGGAGTCCCAGCATCACAGAATGGTGGGGGATATCTGACCTCTTGGAAGGCTAAGCAATACTAGTTGTATAGTCGCCACACAATTACACCAGACTATGAAAGCGGAAAGATTCAGTGACCAAATGAGCACCATAAGTGTTCATTTCTAAATATGGACACTAAGCAGCGAAAAGCAGATATTAACTGGTTCAAAGCATTCCCATATTTAGCATTTTATATTAAGCTCAGAGTTGAATATCCTTAAAAACAGTGGAGAAGTTATTGCAAGAATTGAATGGGTTTTTCAGCCCTTTTCTTTTAGACAAAGACTCCTATGAGATTTGGGACGCATTAATTTCATGAAAGGTTTGCAATATTTTAGAAGTATAAAACCAGCTGAGAGTCTTCGGAGAATGCAAAGAAGAAATACAAATGCAACATTATAGCAATGCAGACCGGGACTACCCCAGAGGGATTAGACTTTACAATAAAGACTTTGGGATGACACTTTTTAAAAACAGACTGGAAATTACAAAAGTGAAACGCTGTAACACTAGCCAGAGGACATGCTGCATGTAGTAATACAATCTGTAGTCAATACAGAAGAGCCTAAAAGAGAAATATTGCTGGAGCAGAAGCAAGACAATCAGCTTGCCTCGATTCCATTTCCAAGCATTACCATTCATTCCCTCTGACCAAAGAAATGCCTTTTTTGTTTAAAAGAAAGATAGTTTATCTTGTTCAAAGTTACTACAGAATGTTTCAGAGATGGACTTCTGAAAGACTGTTTTGACCTTCCAATCCATCATTTACTCATGATAAAATCTATATTGTTTTTTTCAAATTTGAACTTTAAATTCAATAAAGGTTGATTTGAGAAGGATGAAACTGCTAATTGTATACACAACAAAATATATGATTTGAAAATGAATTAATAAGGTTTTTATTAGTAACCAAAAGGATTTGTTGTAACAACGTATGGTAGTTTTGCTTTTACTCACTTATGTCAGGTAATTCTCCCTTATTAATACCTCCCCATGACCCTCGTTTTACATCTTCTCTCAGCTTACTCTCTTGCTTCCTCTGTCTCTGTGTAAGTAACTGGCCTATTCTCACCAATTTTAAAATTGGTATCCTTAAATGTGTGGATAATTATCTACTCATAGCAGTTATTTTTGGAGTTATTTTCCTAACACACTAAACACAAAGTCTTAATGATTAGGCACTTTATCAATTTAGTTTTGGATCAATACCTTTACTATGAGTCAACTGAATTTTTCAAAGCCAAGTATTTAGCAATTTTGTTAATTTCAATTTTAAATGTATTATCAATAAGTGTTTTCTTATATAAATTTATGATATGGTGTATTGCTACATGATAATCATGGTCTGGGTAGAACTCAATCGTAGTTCAATTACGTGTAAAATATATAGTCACAAAATAGATTCCAGTTTTCTGGAACAAAGAGTACAGCAAAGAATTCTTCAAGACTATTGGGGATTGTCAAACAAAAGTTCATATTGGGCAAAGGTGTCACACTTCACAGACTGAGTAGTATTGTTTATTTTTATTTTACAGATGGTTCTAGGTCACAGGAAAGTGAAAAATATTATCCAGTTGGAATGCATTTCAGCTCATTTCAGCCAAGAACCAAACTGCTTCATTTACTGTTTTATAGGCTGTTTATTGGTAACAGAAGTAGGAATCTGTTCATTTTACTTATTTTCTCAGTTATATTAAAAAGCTCTATGACCTATGGCAAATTAAACTCTCTATGGCTCAGTTTCCCATATATAAAATAGGGATTTTAAAAGCATTTTACTTGATGGGGTAATGTAAAAGATCAAACAATGCAACAAATATACAATATATAGAAGAGCTCATAGCCTATAGAAATCACCACATAAGTATTAGCTCTTGAAAATATTAATATAAAAAATATTATTTCCCTATAGGAAAGATTCATCCATTTTGTGGCACAGAGGTATGATTTGTTAGTGTATAGCATACCCATGTATGAATATTCCGCAAATTATTTCTCTCTTCCACTTTTGATATTTTATTTATTTCCAGTTTTTGAATATTATAAAGAATGCTGCTATATTCTTGTACATGTCTCCTTATGCACACATGTGAGAGTTTTTGTTGGGTATATACCTACGAGGGAATTGCTAGGTTATGGTACATATATTCAACTTTGGTGGATAATGCCTAATGGCTTCCCAGGTGGTTGTTTCAGTCATACTCCCACCAGCAGTATATGAGAGTTCCAGAGGATACTGTCTTTTAATTTTTATTTTTAGGCATTGTGGTGGTGTTTAATGATAGCTCATTTCAGTTTAATATGCTTTTACTGATTACTTATGAGGTTGACTATCTTCTCATATGTTTGCTGGCCATTTCCTGAAATGAATAAGTCACTTGCCCATATTTTAAACTTTTAAATTAAATTGTAACCCACACATAAACTTTACAAATCCTAACACTATAGCTCAATAAACTAACACAAAGTGAATGATCCCATGTATCCATCACTCAGATCTAGTAATAAAAAATTCCAGTGCCCCAGAACATGCCTTGCACACCCTCCCAATTATAATCCTCTTTCTTCTCACCAAGAGTAATCATTTTTTAAATTTCTAACAACATAGTTTATTTCTACCTATTTTGAAACTTTGTATAAAAATAATTACGCAGAACATATTTTTTTATCTTCTTTTACTCACCATTACGTTTGTTGGGATTTACCTGTGTACTGTGTGTAGCTCCAATTCATTCATTTTCATTATGGTATAGAGTTCCACTATATTAACATAGCACCATTTATCCATTCTATTGTTGATGGGCATTTTTATCTCTAGTTTGGGCTAAAATAAATAATGCTCCTCTGGGCATTCTTATATGTCTTTTGGAGCACATGCATTCTCTTGGGTATATTTTTATGAATAGAATTGTATTTGCTAAATTTTGATAATGCCAAACATTATTACAGAGACTGTAAAATTTACACAACAACCTTCATTATGCAAAAGCTTTTGTGTTTCCTCAACCTTGCTACTTTTCCCTTCATGCACAGCATGTGCCAGGCACTATGCCAAGCACTTAAAATTTGTTTTGCATATAGCCTTGAAAATAATTTGACAAGTTAAGTATGCTATTCCATTTTGTTGATAAAAATCTGAATCCTAGAGAAGATAAATAATATGTCTAAAGTCACACAGTTAAAAAGCGTTAGCAGTTGAATTTAACTCCAAGTCTCTCATTGACCGAAAACCATTCAATTAACTCCTACACAAGTTGCAAACAAAGTAAGAAATAAATTATAAACTCTGAGCTAAAAAAAAAAAGGTTGTTTATTATTGATAATGTTGTGTCTAGTCACCGGCCTCGCTATCATTTAGGAGTCTGTATTTTAGGAGAAATACAACGAAATTAGGACTATAAATTTAGTGTTGTAAGATTTCAGAGGTTGACAATGTACCAAAAAAAGTCAACATGATTTTCAGATTCCTGTGTCTTTGTGGGCTCTAACTAATCTTGTGGAATGAAGAAATGCACCCATCTATTAAAGGAAATATCCTAAGTCTGAGTTCTTAAACTGGTTATATTTGCTGCATATTTTTGAATTATCTAATTTTGATGGTTCAATTGAAAGCATTAGACACTCAAGAACTATTACAAAAATCAGCAGCAATTATAATATAATCATTATCAGGGTATAATAACTCACTATGTCTTTGCAGTGTTCACAATTATCCGCCTATCCCTATGGTTGTCTTCAGCAACTGTCATTGTCTAAGTTGGAATATTTGCTTACACTGAAGGAATTGTTTACATATGATTCAATTTCTGTTGGCTCCTGAATGCCATCATTCTGTGATTGTCACCTCTTCTTTGCAGCATACTGGACTTCTCGCCACAAGAAAGCTAATAGAATTTGCTGACACATATTGAGTTAAAAAAAATAAAATTTATATACTGATCAGAATTCAGCACCATATCTAGAAATGGTCCATGGCAACTGGTTAAGGATGACTGCCCAAGAGAATTAAAGAAAGCTTACTAATCAGAAGCAGCACATGAAAAAATATAAAGCCTACATTTGGTCTTGAGGGTGGGTAATATCTTTTTCATGTACATTCTCATTTACAATTTCAAATTCTTTTATTATTTAAAAAATACAAACAGAAAGTAGAGTTACATTAAGTGAACTATTTCTATTTTGAAGGAAGGGGAAACTGAAGATGTTAAGATGCTTTAACTTAGCAAATGCTCAAAAGTGAGTATAAATAGTATCTACCAGCTTTATGAAATGTTCAGGAACCCTCTTGTCATTGCTCATTAGGTTTTAACTGAGTATACATTAGTCAGGCATCCATCAGTAACTACGTAAATAATCATTAGTTAGTACTAATTAGTTAGAAGTATAGACTGTCGTTGCAGGTTGAGCTAAATAAGCGAGCCAACAGCTGTACCATTTGCCACAAGCTCACACCAGTTCATTAAGCCAGATTCTGTGCATTTGAGACATCTTAAGGTGGGCTTATGCAACAAATCTTGCACCAACCAGAACTGGAATGTACACCCAAAATCCATTGCTGCTGAAAATACATTTTGTAGAGATTTCTAAATTTGAATCTAGATCTAAATTGATTTCAGTTTGTCTTGGATCTATAATAAGGGGAAATGGAAAAATACAGTCTTCGTGTGTATGCATAAGCCCGCTGAGCAGAGCAAGGTAATGTTCCTGGGAGAAAAAACAAAACAGGTTGCTTGTTGTATCATCCCCTTTTATTAATTAGGGTGCTTTCATTTCAGGGATGAGTCATTGATATAAAGAGGGGGTTACAGTGCATCTATATGCAGAAGAACGCTGAGCTCACTAGGGACTGAGGCAGCACTCACAGCACCACCTCCTCTCTGTCGTGGAGCCGCGTCTTCCCCTGTTGGACCCGATCATCCCCTATCTTTCTACCTTACATTTTCTCTGATTGTTTACACCCTTTGTTTCCTCACAGCTCTGCCTTGCCCATGGCTGTCCTGGCCTTTCTACCTCTAAGTCTACTCCATGGACTTTCAGGTTCACTTCCCAAAGCTAACCCAATTCCAGGAACAGGCCTAGTTATGTCAGCACCTCCAGTTATGGGCTGGCTGTAGTTGACTAAGGTGAACATCACTGGTCCGAGGTGGAGACTAACAGGTGAGTGAAGCTGCAAAGAGTGGACAGGCACGGATGGAAATGTGTAGTACAACTACTTTACATTCTCCGAATAATAGTATCTCAACTGACATCTAGACGGCACTGTTTTTTGGTCAAATTTTCGTTTTTCCTTCTTTCTTTTCAACTCCAAAACAGAAAGGGTCAACAGTTTCATGTTAAGGTTGTAATTTGAAACTGTATTTCTATGGAAATACTTCTGAAATTCATATCTTGGTAAAATGCTAATTTTAAAAATTACATTATATTCCTTCATCAGTTCTCTTCCTCAACTCTTATATAATTTTCTTGGTTATCTATTATATAATCATGCAACTGCATCTCAGAGATTGCTGAATTTTGGTAGTGGCTGGAAAACTTTCTGAATGGATAAAATTACCATGAGCTTTTCTAGCGTAAAGGTAAAATATAAATTTGGAATTATTATTATACTTATATTCATTAAATTATGAGTTGAAATTACCCTGTACATGTGAGTGTATAACAGCAACAGCTAACTGAGAGAAATTTCATAGGTTTGCGATAGCCATCTCCTTTGTAAAACTGGGTACATTCCAGAAAATGCATTTACAGCATAATAACATATTCTTTTCATATATCAATACTTAGTTGTGTACTCCCACTCTTCATATCAGAACTTAGATTCTTTTCAAGGTGTGATGGTTGGGAAATCCTCTAGATGCCTCTTTGGAAAAAAAAAGACATAAATAAGCCTCAAATATTTTGTAAAATGACTAATGTACAAATCATTGGGAAACTCGCTTTAAAACATAAAAAGGATAAATCAATATAGCGTTGGTCATTTTAGTACAATTCTATAAAATCAGCAGCATGCACATTTAAATTACTTAGGATTTTATTTACAAAACTGCTATGGTAAAATCACAAGTCTTGAAAAATAGTGCCCAAGAAGCAGAGATAAGTTTATTTTTCAATTAGTTTAAAATAATAGAAAAATATGGATAACTACGGATTTAGATTATAATACAAGTATAATAGAATATAAATCAAGTTATATAAAATGAAACCTGACAGAGAACTACTATGCCCTGAGTCCAGTAAGACAGATAATAAATCCATTAATAATTTGTTCCTCAAGACAGTTCTCGGAAATATCTTTGATTCATTCTAAGATCAGTTTCCTCTTCCTTCAAAATAGAAATTAACTTAAATTTACTTTTATTATGTGTTATTATTTTTTAAATAATAAAAGAATTTGAAGTTGATCTAATAATTAGGGAACACCTATTAATACAGATTTTCATTTTAAGCAAAGTCAGAACTTAGACACACCCATCGTGTTTCATCATACTTGCAGTGATAAATATATATGCACCAAAAGTCAACGGAAATAGAAGGTATAAATAAATGAAGAGGCACACCATATTCAGGGGTTGAAATTCTCAACATTGTAAATATTACAATTCTCTCAAAATTGACTTAGAGGTTTAATTAATTCCTATCAAAACCCCAGCAAGGCTTTTTGTACACACAAAGCTTATTCTAAAGTTTATATTGAAAGGCAGAGTCTAGCTAAAATAGCTAAAACATTCTTGAAAAAGAAGAAGAAAGGTGAAAACTCACTCTATCAATATTAAGGCCTACTTTACAGCTACAATAATCAAGACCCTGTGGTACTGGTAAAGGAATACATACATAGACCCAGGGAATAAAACAGAAAAGCCAGAAATAGACCCACACAAATATATCCAACAAATTTTTGAAAAAGATGCAAAAGCAACCAAATGGAAAAATGATATCCTTTCCAACAAATGGTGCCAAAGTAATTGGACATCTCTAGTCAAGAAAATAGAACTCAACTTACACCTCATACCTTATACAGAAATTAACTCAAATGGATTATGGACTAAAATGTAAAACTAAAAACTATAAAACTTATAGCAAAAATAAAAAAAAAACATTTTCAGAATGTAAGGATCACTAGGGAGTTCTTGACTAAAGGCATATTCCATAAATGGACACGTTGATAAATTGGATCTCATCAAAATTAAAAACTTTGGCTCTGCAAAAGCTCATGTGGAAAGGATGAAAAGACAAGTCATGGACCATGAGAAAATATTCATACATCACATATCTGACAAAGCACTAGTACTTAGAATATATAAAGAACTCTTGAGACAAGTCAACATTTTAAAAAATACATTTAGAAAATGGATGGGCAAAAGACATAAACATACATTTCACCCAAGTGGATATAAAAATGTCAAATAAAGACATCAAGATGTATTTAACATTATTAGCCATTAGGGCCATGCAAATTAGAACCACAGTGAGCTATCACTATACATCTAACAGAATGGCTAAAATTTTTTTAAAAAATGACACCACGAAATCGTGGCAAAGATATGGAGAAATTGGATCACTCATACATTGCTGATCTATGCAGCCACTCTGGAAAACAGTTTATAAAACTAAACATGCAATTACAATACAACCCATCAATTACAAACTTTTCCATTTAAGCCAGAAAATAACTTATGTTCACACAAAAACTGGCTTTATTCATAATAGCCTCAAAGTGGAAACACCACATCTGTCCTTAAACGGGTTAATGATTAAACAAAATGTGTTACATCCATACTGTGCAATACTACTCAGCGATGAAAATTAATGAAATACTGATACACAATTTGGATAATTATGGAATTAGGGAATTGTGCTGAGTGAAAAAAAGCAAATTCTAAAAGGTTACACACTATATTATTCCATTAACATAATGTTTTTTTTAGATGACAAAAATACAGAAATGGAAAATAGACTTGTCATTGCCAAGGGTTGCAGCCTGGAGGCTGGGTGAGGGAGGGTGTGGATGCGGCTGTAAAGGGCAACATGAGGGATCCTTGTGACGTAAATCTCTGTATCCCGACTGTATCAACGTCAATACCCTAGGTGTGATATTTCACTAGAGTTTTGCAACATGTTAACATTGGAGAAAACTGAGTAAAGGATACATGAACCTCTCTGTATTTATTTTTCATCTGCATATGAATCCACAATAATGGCACAACAAAAAGTTTAATTTAAAAAATAAATAGCAAAAAAGTAGACTGAACAAAAATGATCATAAGCAGAAATGATGGATGAAGAGTGGCAATTTATAATATTGTTTATCTCAACCCTTTTTATCAAACACAAAGAGAGTGAGTAGTGAAGCTGTTGGCTGGAAATTTAAGCAAACATTGTCACAGAAGCGCTGACAGAAATTAAGAAACTTCGGTTCTGTCCCAATTCAATGATCAGATGTGAGGTCCTGGGAAGGTAACTTAGGCTATCTGGGCCTCAACTTCCTCTTCTGTGAATCTAGAAGACTATAAACAGGGTCCACAATTAGACTAGATGCCAAACTTTAAGACTATTTGAGTCAGTCCCTAAAATCACTTTAAATTAGATCTCTGAAGGCTGAGAACTGTTGGATTCCATGCAAAATTGGAACTCCTAATTCAGTTCTAACCTGTATGTGTTATGGTGTCTTCTTTTTTTTAGCTTTTGCTTGTTTCTGGTTATAGACAAGATTTCATTCTTATTAAGTACTGCCTGCCTGCCACTCATGAAATATGATTCTCATGCAAGGCATTTCCAGGATGTGTAAACTAAATGGTAGTCATAAAACTGGAAACATAATATTATTTGATATTTTTACAGATTGAACTCCCTTTATTATTTCTTTTGTGGTAGGCTAAAATACATGTTTATTTAGTAAAGATCAGAAACAACCCATCTGAAGCAACACATCACAAGACGGATAAGCCAAGATTGATTGTAAATGATGTATTAAGGCTCCACATTCATCGAAATTTTGCACAGCACAATGAACAATGCACCACTACTCAGGACAACACAGGAAACCTGGGTTCTGTCCAATTCAGTGACCAGCTGTTGCCACTGTAATTCCTTTGAATGTAACGAAAAGGTAGTGGTAAAGAAAATGGTTTGCAGATGCAGAATGTCTGGGTTCAAATCCTGTATTCCCATTTACTATGAGTGAGGATTTGGACAAGTAACTTAAAAGTTTGTTCCTCAATTTTCTCTTCTGTAAAATTGAGAAAATATTACCTACCTTATCAGATTTTCCTGAGAATTAAGCAAGTTAATATTGCTAAGATATTTATAACATAGGAATGACAAAATTTGTTACATAGTTGTTTATGAATCAAAATAAATGAATGAAGGACATGAAAGTTGGAAAGGAGAGCAAATAGGAGAAGTGTCCTCTGGGAAAAAAGACCGCTCATTTGTTCTTTCAAGGAATTATTTTATGATTCTGTATACTTGGCTATCCATTAGTCTATAACAATATCCAAAGTTGACTGTGAAAACTCTCTGATTAAACACCATAAACAGACGATAGGCTGAGAGTTCTGGTCAAAATAAGCCTACGACTCTCATATATTGCCAGTGGGAATGTAACCTGATACAACTATTTTGTAGGAGAATTTGGCAATATCTAACAAAATAATACATGTACTTCACCTTTTGACCCTGAAATTCTAGTCATAGGAACTTCTCCTGAAGATATACCTCCCAAAAGACATATGCAGGAAATTATTCATAGAAGATTGTAACAGCAAAATATTCAAGCAACTTAAATCCTCAAAAATAGGAGAGTGACTAAATAAACTACAAAACATTCAAATAGTGGGGTACTATGAGCTGTAAAAAGAGAATGAGGAAGCTCTCTATGAATTGAGATGGAGTATTTTCCAGCATTATATTGTTAAGTGATAAAAAAGAAAAGTACAAAAGATTTTTGATAGTATGCTACCTTTTGTGTAAGATATAAAGAGAAATGAGAAAACAAATACATATCTGCTCATGTGATGCAAAAAGAAACATGGAAAGGATAAACCAGAAACTCTTGAGATTAGTTACCCACAGGGGGTGAGTGGAAACGGAAGAGATCCAAAAAGAAAAGTGTATGCATGTGTTTATCTGTATGGGAGCAATTGTGGATGTGAGTGTGCATTATCTGAAACAATATAAGGTATAGGGAGCATCACTCTTCACAACACTAGTTACTTCTTTTATCTCTTTTAAATAGACATGAAGTGGTGGATATATTTTTCCCTCAAAACTGGCAGCAGTGTTACAATAATTGGCTTTCTCCCACAGATACTCATGACAATAGCAATTTTATACTTTTTAGCATTAAGCCACAGTTTAGAGAGGAAGAGTTTGAATCAATGGTAAAAAGAAATACCCGGGGGCCAGCCTTGGGGTCAAGTGGTTAAGTTTGCACACTCTGCTTTGGTGGCCCAGGGTTCCTCCAGGACGGATCTTGGGCACAGACATAGCACCACTCATCAGGCCATGCTGAGATGGCATCCCACATAGCACAACCAGAAGGACCTGCAACTAGCATATATAACTATGTACTGGGGGGCTTTGGGGGAGAAGGAGGAGGAGAAGAAGAGGAAAAAGAGGAAAAGGAAGAAGAAGAAGGAGAAAAAGAAGATTAGCAACAGATGTTAGTTCAGGTGCTAATCTTTAAAAAATGAAAAGAAAAGAAAAGAAATATCTAGCAAGAAAAGCTAGTGGGTTCCAGCCAGTTAGGATCATTAAGTTGTAATATCTGGAATACAGCTCCAGTAACAGGTGTCTCTTGCTTCTTTCTCAGATGGACAGTGTTGGATACTAAATGTGTTTTTATTAAACTATGGTAGTTCTTATGACATTGACTAGATAAAAGACAAAAAATTACAATTCTAAATTCCCATCTATTCCCCCATGTCCGTACTTTCTATGGGCCTATTTCATTAATTTCCTAATAGGAGTTCTGTGTGTTTGTTTCTAGGACTTTTACAGTAGCAGTTCTTAAAGCCTTTTCATCAAATTTTTTACAACAAACTCAGTAGACAGTTTCTTACCTTAAGAATATTTATAGTATAGAATACATAAGAGCCTCTATTCCAAAGTATTAAGTGTATTTTGGACTCAGACAGCCTGGGTTTAGATTCTGGCTCCACCCCTCATTGACTGTATGACCTTGAATTATCAGACATCTTTGTGTTTCAATTTCTTCATCTTTAAAACAGGAATAATAGTATCATTAACTGGATTGCTGTCATGGTTAAATCTGAAAACCTTTAGAAGGTACTTAGTGCAGCACTGCTGCAAAATAAGCACATGTGCGTTACTGTGGATTTTGAAAATCTTAAAGATAATGTTATTGCACAGCATGCCAAGTATTTCATTGAACTATATGAAATTGTTGATGTTTGAGAATCTTCAACCCTCAAAGATGGAAATTTCATATGGTTCTACCTAATACGAAACCAGAGAAGTGATGTTTTGGCATGCTCATGAATAAATAATTTCAGAGTCTACTTATAATCCCATAACGATGGAATATAAAACTTCATTCTATGGATGGAGGACCCAGGGTCCACACTGGTCTCTTTTATTCATCCATCTAGCAGCTGGTTGGAAATGATACTAAAGCTCTTCAACACCAGCAACAGCAGTTTCTGGTAACAAGCTCATTGCTGCTCTGGAAATATAGAGAGCAATCATGTCATTTTTACACATATAATAAAGGCCCTGTCACATTATGATAAGCATCTCCCAGGGCAGGAGAGCAGTGCACTGTCTGGTGGCAAAATTCCATTACTCTTTACTCTACATAGCAAATGATTTCGTTTGAGAACTCTAACTTTGAAGAAATCCTGTGTGTTTAAAAATTCATTTAATATTTTGAAATTCAAAATGTGCTGTGTCCTTTACTTCTCTTCAAGTCACATATAGCGTGTTACATTTCTCTTCTGGAGGTTTTCTTCACCTGGTCACTCAAAAAAGAAGAGCTGGCACCTCTCATTTGAACAAGCTCCCTCTGCCTGGAACAGAGAGAAACTGGTGTGGAAGTAACACCTTTTCTGACCTGGGCCATGGGTGCTGCAAGTCTGGATCTCTGTGTCCATTCACCATTCACATGAGTTGGCAACTTATCAAGCGTTAAGTGTGAAAAATGACAGAGACAGAATGGTTACTCTTCAAATGATCATTTCTAGGCAAACTGCTGAAAGAAAGACAAAGCTTTCTTGCTAAGAAATTCAAACCAATACTGAAGTGGCTGTATCAGTTCATCCGTTGGGAAATGCCATAGTTACACAGGTTTTAGTTCAAGTGTATATGTTTTGATTTCTCTCTCAATCTTGTTAGTTGTAAAATATCTTTTCCCTCTTCTTTCTTGATTGTTCCAGATGTTACAAGCAACTCTTCTATTACCATGTGTTACTCTTTGAGAAAAGGTAAAATAAAGAACATAAAGAGACCTGCTATTTCTGACAGTTTTAATTACATCTCTAAATGTGAACAAAAAAGTTAATGTTATTCTTAATATAGTTGCTCTAATCTCCTTCAGCTTTACGAGTCCTAGTGATGAAAGTTCAGTTTGATTTTCTAATTAAGAAATATCTGGGGCCAGCCCTAGTGGCCTAGTGGTTAAGTTGGTCATGCTTTGCCTTGGGAGCCCAGGTTCAGTTCTAGGGCGCAGACCTACACCACTCATCTGTCAGTGGCCACGCTGTGGTGGCTCATATACAAAAAGAGGAAGATTGGCAGTGGATGTTAGCTCAGGGCAAATATTCCTCAGCAAAAAAAAAAAAAAGATAGAAAGAAATTTTTTTTCTTTTTTTTGTTAGGAAGATCAGCCCTGAACTAACATCTGCCGCCAATCCTCCTCTTTTTGCTGAGGAAGTCTGGCCCTGAGCTAACATCTGTGCCCATCTTCCTCTGCTTTATACATGGGACGCCTGCTACAGCATGGCCTGCCAAGTGGTGCGTAGGTCTGCACCCAGGATGTGAACTGGTGAACCCCAGGCTGCCAAAGTGGAACAAGTGAACTTAACCGCTGTGCCACTAGGCGACCCCTAGAAAGAAATATTTTAATGGCATATACTGGTTGTTTCTGGTGATTTGTTGCTTTTGTATCTGGAATTATTATTCAAAATTAAAATTATGAAGCATGTTCTTGTGCTTAAATCTGACTGAAAAGCTCATCAGCAGAAGCAACTAAGAACACTGAAGTACTATGCATTTTCATAAGCCATTAAAAAGATACATGAAAAATGGGTTACAGCAATAATTGAAGACTTTATATTATTAGGCTATGGACTCAGGAAAATATTCTGAGATTTAAAGGAAATACAGATCATCACTTTCACACACACATTACTTTCTTCACTTCAGAATGAACGTGGAAACAGTTATTCTAGAGCACTAATTTTCGCATGAAAAAGCATCTGGTGAAACTTTTTTAGTTTTCATTTTTGTCAACAAATTGTCATCGTCTTTCAGGAAAATACTCACCTAAATTATTGCTATGTAAAGCTAAATTAAAAGAAAGGAGATAAGAAAAAATTCTATTTTATATTGACAATCTTAAAAGTAGTTTATAAATATTAAGTAATAATGAAGTAAATATGCATCTCTATTCTACACATAGTAAATAGAGGTATATCAATGAAATTTCTGGAAAGAGTATTTGGACATACCTACAGACTTTAGTTCTGAAAATATACAGCTTAAATTTAATCTCTAAATTTATTAGCATACGTATATCATTCGTTTAATAGTTTATGCATTCCTAGCAAAAAATCAACAACCGCAAATGTGTAACAAAACTAAACATGCATAGCTTTCTACCACATATCGAAAATTATTGTTTTAAAATGGTCCCAAACTTCAAAGTTTACACTGTATCACAAAGCATGAAAGCAAATGGACTGAATTACAGTGGATAACTGCTTTTTCAGTCCTTTCTAAGTAAATGAAGGCATTGGCACACTTTTAAAAATGTTGTTTTTGCTCACAAGTTTCTTTGGATTTTGTATATGCTTTGGAATGTGTTTGATCTTTTAGAAATTTATTTCAAAGCACCAAAAGATGTTTTCAAGGAATTGTTTTCCTGCTTTCATTTAGTACCTGCAGCAAAATTATAAATGCTTCACAAGTGCAGTTTTCCATAGCATCAAGAGAAAATGGTCCTTAACTGCTATTTCATGCTCTTCATAAACCTCTTTTCTGCGTTCACAGTTGTGAAACACAGGATGTGGCATATGAGGTGAAAAAGAGAAGGATAAACAGTTCACGTTGTTGAGGACTTTATACTCTAAATGTAACAAAGGCATCCACAAACTAGAGAGGGTCTACCCATGAAAACATGCAAACAAACATGTAGTACAGAGACATTATGTTAAAAGAAAATTTTTAAAAGAAATAAAATAAATCAAGTGAGGTGATGCAAAGTAGATAGGATGAGTTGAGCCAAGAAAATTTTCTTGGAGAAGTTGCATATTAAACCATGATTTGAACTAGACCTTGAGTGTGAAAAAGTAAAATGTATTGGTGGAGAGAATCCGGCATATAAAAGAAAGTATTTTTGTGTAGCTTATACCTAGTATAGAATATAAAAGAGAACCAGATAAATGATTTAGTTGTCAAGGTTCATCCATGTTATTGCATGTGGCAGGATTTGCTTCTTTTTTTTAAAGGTTGAAAAATATTCCACTGTGTGTGTGTGTGTGTACGTATATATATGTATTTGTATATATCTATTTGTATATATATATGTACAAATATACACACATACATACTACATTTTCCTTATGCACTCATCCATCGACTGGCATTTAGGTTGTTTCCACATCCTGGCTGTTGGGAACAATGCTGCAGCGAGCACAGAGGGAGGCGGGAACTATCTCTTCAAGATCCTGATTTTGGTTCTCTTGGGTAAATATCTGGAAGTGGGACTGCTGGATCATATGGTAATTCTAGTTTGAATTTTTTGAAGAACCTCCATACTGTTTTCCATACTGGCTACAACATTTTGTTAAGAAGGTAGATCTCATTTTACATGTCCTTCAAACAACTTAAAAAACAAAAGATTAGTTAGAAGTGTCAGTACATTTTTAAAGGGAAATAAACTTTTTAAAAAAGCAAAGATTAAATATAATTTGAGCTTTATGTTGGAAAATTAAGTAGATATTACTCAAATACATAGAATTTCTCTTTACCTTGCCAGAATCAATATTTAGTAGCTATATTATGCAATTTCAAGTACTTAGGTATATAATCATGCCGTTCCATCTTCCCAGAATTCTCAGCTCTGGCATTTCCACCTTGCAATTCATGTCCACCCTTCAAAATTGACATCTTATTTTTGAATAATTATTTGACCTCTCCCTCTCTTACTCCTCCAATCAGAATTAAACTCTCCATCATTTAAACTCCAACAGTATTTTATCTACACTTCAGTTATATAGCTTATATGAAAACAAAGTTCATCATTTAATCCTTTCCCTGGTTTGTGAAATCCTTAAGAATATATCTAATTTTTTTATATAGAGAGAGGTTAGCACACAATGAATTTTTAACAAAATACAAGATCGCAGCTTGTTAAATTCAGTAAAATTTTGAAAGACCTGGAAATTAAATTTTTTATCTACAAGATTGAATATTGCCTAATACCACAAACTGCTATACAATGGCCATATTTTTGAAACACTAAATTAATTCTTTTCTTACTAGTAGCTATGAAAGGTGAAATATATACAGCAGTTTTCAACTGAGATATCTTTGGCAATCTCTATGAATGAGAAATTGAATCCATGAGGTTCTCCAACAATCTGTGGCATTTATTGGCTTACATATATCAATTTAAGAGCTGTTTAAAATTCAACATTTGATATGGATATAGAAAGTATATGCATATAGAAAGTCTGTGTACGTGTTTGTGGTCTTGGTTTTTGTTTTTGCCCTCCTTCTAAGGGTACGAGACTAAATGCCTTTGTTTTGCAGGGTTTTCTGAAACTACTTTTAAGCATTTAGAAATAAATTCTTTGATTCTTGATATTGTTAGAAATTTAATGAAATTTAAAAATATATGGAGTCACCCACTCATAGGTGGAAATTAGTATATTGAGAAGGAGATCTGATCGGTGGTTACCAGGGAAAAGGGGGGGTGGGGGGAGGGTACGGAGGGGGAAGTGGTGTACCCACAACATGACTAACAAAAATGTACAACTGAAATTTCACAAGCTTGTAATCCATCATAACATTAATAAAAAAAAAAAAAAAAGTAAATAAATTTTTAAAAATTGGAAAAAAAAAAAAAAAATATATGGAGTCATAATATTTGTGAAGGATGGGTTCCTTCTTGCTTATTGTGGAACGCATATAAGGACGACTGGCTCGGAATGAACAACTGCAGGAAGCTACCAGGAAAGGAAACTTCATAAAATGCTCTCAAAATACTTCTTTATAACTAAATTATGCCTATCTAGAAAAAGTATAAAAGGCAACCCACCTACATTTTCATCGAAATGAACACTTTCCTGACATAATGTCTTCAAACAACAGCTCACTTTATTACCACAAAATCCTCCCTCCAGTTTCATCAAATAACAGTAACCCTGGAACACAAATAAATGGCCCAGAAGTAACAGCCAGGTAGAATTCTGGCAGAAATCAATACCGAAAGAGATCCAAAACATACTCTCACAATACTGGAGATAGAACCATAAGAAAACTCTAAAACGTTTTTTTCTTTTTTCCTTCCAAGCGTTCCTTAGGGAGATTTTATTTACACTTAACAGTAAAAATTACAAGGCAGGACTTGTGGTAGAGTTCATCACTGTGCGTTCCACCCGACCTCTCTGCTGCCGATGCATCAACTAACTTCAAAATAATTAAACTTCTATCCCAAAGGTGACTGAGATGAACCCTTGATTTCAGAGAGAAAACTTAAAAAGCACCCTGATTATCAGATTAAATATCAAGTAATTTCTCTAAGTACAGTAGGCAGACAGCCAAAAGCATATCATACAAGAATTCAACGCAGCCAGGAAAGATCACAGCCCAGCTCGACTCTGGAAAAAGCTTAGTGGCTTTCTCCCTAACCAAGTGTGCTGCCAGATAAAAAGGCTCAACAAAATTTCTGCCAGATGAGCCAGCTGAATGCCCAGATGCCGTCCGCGATAGAACACATTTTAGAGCTTTGCGGTTGGATGCTTCATCTGGCAGCATTAATCTTTGAGCACGGCATAGGGCTAGAAATTCTGGACACTGGAGAAGACAGGGAGTTAGAGCCAAGTGGGTTGGAAAATGGCAAACAGAAAAAAGAACAGAGAACAAACTAAAATTATGTTTTCAAAAATCTAGATTTCGGTTGTTAGCCATGAAAGAATTAGCTGATAATGCATTGTCCCTACCACTGTCAATAAACATAAAAGGGGCAAACAGTGATAAAAGAATTATTTTCAGACATTGGAAACTGCCCCCAAAGAGTTCTTGAGGATCTTGTTGAGCTGAAAAGACAGAGCTCGAATTTGGGGCTACTGAGTGGCTGGGATTTGTGAGACAGAGCCCAAGGAGCTGTCCAGAAAAGGGCTCAAGAAATCCATAGAGAGCTCCCCTGAGTCTTTTTTTCTCTTTCAGATTTATTGAGGTATAACTGACAAATAGGAACTGTAATATTAAGCTATACATAATTTAACTTAATTGTATACATTTAAGTTTTACAACTTGATGTCTTGATATATGCACACATTGTGAAAGGATCACCACAATCAAGCTAATTAACATATCTATCACCTCACACAGTAACCATTTTGTTTTCTTTTTTTATGTGCTGAAAACACTTAAGATCTACTCTTTTAGCAAATTTCAAGTATGCAATACCATATTGTTACCTATGGTCACCACGCGGAATGTTAGAACTCCAGAACTTACCTTCTAACTGAAAGTTTGTACCCTTTGATCATTATCTCCCCATTTCCCCTTCTCCCCAACCCCTGCAACAACCATTCTACCCTCTGCTTCTATGAGTTTCATTATTTTATTTTATTTTATTTTTTGAGGAAGATCAACCCTGAGCTAACATCTGCTGCCAATTTTCCTCTTTTTTACTGGGGAAGACTAGCCCTGAGCTAACATCCATGCCCATCTTCGTCTACTTTATACGTGGGATGCCTACCGCAGCACGGCTTGACAAGCGGTGCATGGGTCCGCACCCAGGATCTGAACTGGCAAACCCCGGGCCACCGAAGCAGAATGTGAAAACTTAACCACTGCACCACCAGGCCAGCCCCAAGTCTGACTATTTTAGATTCCACATGTAAGTAAGGTCATGTGATATTTGTCTTTATGTGTCTGGGTTATTTCACTTAGCATAGTGTCCTCCAGGTTCATCCATGTCATCTATAGCTAGATAGGTTTAAACAGACATCTCACAATTTCTTTATCCATTCATCCATTGACAGACATTTAGGTTATTTCCATATCTTTGCTATTGTGAATTATGCTATAATGAACATGGGGTTACAGAAACTTCTTTGAAATCCAGATTTCCTTTCCTTGGACATATACTCAGAAGTGGGATGGCTGAATTTTACAATAGTTCTATTTTTAATTTAATTTTCATACTGGTTTCCATAATGGCAGTATCAATTTACATTCTCACCAACACTGTACAAGGATTCCCTTCTGTCCACATCTTCACCAATACTTATTATCTCTTGTATTTTTGATAATAGACATCCTATGAGATTTGAGGTGATATCTCATTGTGAGTTTGATTTGCATTTCCCTGATGATTAGTGATGTTGAGCATCTTTTCATTTACTTGTTGGCTATTTGTATGTCTTCTTTGGAGAAATGTCTGTTTAGGTCCTCTACACATTTTTTATTTGGGTTTTTTTTCCTGTTCAGATGTATAAGTTCCTTCTATATTTTGAATATTAATCTCCTATCAGATATATGGTTTGCAAATATTTTCTCCCATTCTATGTGTAATCTTTTCATTCTGGTGATTGTTCCCATTGCTGTGCCAAAGTTTTTAGTTTGATGCGATCCCACTTGTCTATTTTTATTTTTGTTGTCTGTGCTTTTGGTGTCATATCCAAAAAAGTCATTGCCAAGACCAGTACCAAAAAGCTTTTTCCCTATGTTTTCTTCCAGTAGGTTCATAGTTTCAGGTCTTATGTTTAAGCTATTAACCTACTTTGAGTTGATTTTTGTATGTGGTATGAGATAAGGGTCTAATTTCATTCTTCTACAAATGGATATCCAGTTTTGCCAACACCATTTATCAAAGAGACAATACTTTTCCCATTGTGTGTTTAAGGCACACTTGTCGAAGATCAGTTGACCACAAATGTGTGGATTTATTTCTGGCTTCTCTATTCTGTTCCATTGGTCTATGTGTCTGTTTTTATTCCAGTACTATACTGTTTTGACTACTGTAGCTTTGTAACATATTTCGAAATCAGAAAATGTGAGTCTCCAGCTTTGCTCTTCTTTCCTGAGACTGCGTGGCTATGCAGGGTCTTTTCTGGTTCCACATAAATTTAAGGATTGTATTTCCTATTTCTGTATTGGATGCCATTGGGCATGTATTGGGCCAGATGCCATGGCTCCAGGGAAAGAACAAGTACTTGAGAAAGAATAACTGCTAGGAAGTTAGGAGATAAACTCCTTGAGCTTGCACAGAGTTATGAGGTATTTGATTTCTTTCCAGTCAGAATAGAGAGACTTTATGGGGGCTGGCCCTGTGGCTGAGTGGTTAAGTTCATGCGCTCTGCTGCAGGCGGCCCAGTGTTTCATTGGTTCGAATCCTGGGTGCGGACATGGCACTGCTCATCAAACCACGCTGAGGCAGCATCCCACATGCCACAACTAAAAGGACCCACAACGAAGAATATACAACTATGTACCGGGGGGCTTTGGGGAGAAAAAGGAAAAAAATAAAATCTTAAAAAAAAGAAAAAAGAATAGAGAGACTTTACTAAACACCCAGGGAATTCAGAAGAGAACCAAGAAGGGTCCCACCTCAAGGCTACCCTATAACTGCTCTAACAAAGCTGAAAAACAAGGCTCAAAAGAGTCAAAGTGATCCATATGTAAATAAATGGAATGTGGAAACAAAATTCAACACTCTATTGAGAAATATAACCTCCAAACACTCAACAATATGGCATCCATAAAGGGGAGCATACAATCAAACATTATTATTCATGAAAAAAGCAAGAAAATGTGACCTATAGTCAGGAGAACATTCAGTCAATAGAAATAAATTCAGAAAAGAGATAATGTAATTAGCAGGCAAGACTTTAAAATAGCTATTATTAATATATTCAAGTATTTATAGAATACAAACAAAATGAGATAATAAATACTGAATATCAGAAGATAATAGGAAAGTGTAAAAACATGAGATGTTTAGCACTGAAAAAGATATCTTCTGATATCACTGGCTGCATGTAACAACAGATTAAGCACTAAAGAAAAACACCAGCAGAAATGAAGGCAGGGCAATAGATGCTTTCCAAACTGAAGCACCAGAAGGAAAAAAAAACTGAAAAAAAGCACATCAGGGACCTATGGAAAAACATCAAGTTACCTTTGGGAAAATGTCAAGTTAGAAACATACGAGTAAATGGTGTGTAAGAAGGCACAGAAGTAGAAAAAATATGGGAAGAAATGATCACAAAGTTTCAAATCTGGAGAGCAATATAAGCCCACAGATGCAAGCTCATTGAACCACAAGAATAAAAATGAAGAAATCCCATAGGAGGCATGTCATGATCAAACTGCTGGACATAAAAAACTTTAAACAGAAAATCTTAAAAGCAATCAGAAAAAGCAGAACCATTACATACAGAAGAACAATGACAACAAATCACTGACTTATCATCAGAAACAATGTAACACAAAGACAATGGAATAAAATTTTAATGTGCTGAAGGAAAAACAAAGAAAATAGATAATTGGATTTAAAAATATCTGAAGCAAAATTTGACAAAAATAGACAAATCGTGCAACCACGCTAAACTTACTTATTTTATTCAGCATTTTTTGTTAGAATTTTTAGTATTTTCTTCATAGATAAATATGTTGTCTACAAATAAAACAATTATAATTCTTAATCCTAGCAAAAAAATGGAAATTAAATTTAAAAACTACAATTTATATAAATATGAAATAGTTGTATATAAATATAAAAAGCATGTGAAAGATCTGCATCCTTAAGACTACAGAATATTAATGAGAAAAATTAGAGAAAATTTAAGTAGATATAATGCTCATGCATTGGAGAACTCAACATTTTGGGATCACACTCTCCCCAATTTGATCCATAGATTTAATGCAATTGCAACAAATATTCCAGCAGCCTTCTTTATACTGACATTAAAATTTATATAGAAATGAAGAGGACACAAGAGCTAAAACAATTATGAAAAATATGAACAAAGGAACTCAGAATACCTGGTTTCAGATCTACAATAAAACTACAGTAATCAAGAAGATATGGTACAGGAATAAAGATATACAAATAGATTAACTGATAAAATTAAAGAGTCCAGAATTCAACCCACAAGTATATCATAAATTGAAGGTGTTAAGATAATCCTATTTGTAAAAAAGGACAGTCTTTTGAACAAATTGTCCTGGATAAAATGTACATCAGTATGGAAAATAAAAAGGAATATTTACCTACACTCTACGCCTTATGAAAAATCAACCGGAGGGGACAGCCCCATGGCCTAATGGTTCAGTTCAGTGTGCTCCACTTCAGTGGCCTGGATTCAGTTCCCAGGCACGGACCTACATCACTTGTCAGCAGCCGTGCTGTGGCGGTGACCCATACACAAAAGAGAGGAAGACTGGGCATAGATGTTAGTTCAGGGCTAATCTTTCTGAAACAGAAAGAGGAAGACTGGTGAAAGATGTTGGTTCAGGGAGAATCTTCCTCAGCAAAAAATAATAAAATAAAGTTTAAATATTAACATAAAATGTATCATAGATATAAAGGTAAAACTTAAAACTATAATTTATAGAAGAGAAAAATGTCTATAGAAAAAAATATTTGTGACCTTGGGTTATATAAAGATGTCTTATATAGGACACAACAAATAGGAGCCATAAAAAACTGATAAATTAGACTTCATCAAAATTAAAATCTTCTGCTCTTTGAAAGATAATTCTAAGCAAATGAAAATAAAAACCACAGCTGTATGGGAGGGCAGGCCTTCTACAGGCTCTCTCTCTCATTGATTACAACCACAAACTCTAGATAAACTACAAAAAGCAACTACTTGAAAACTTAGAAAGTTAAAAGCAGGAGGATTGTCACCAGGAGACAAAACTTGGAGATGTGACTCATAAGAGGCTGAGTACCTCGTTTTTCTTTCCCACTTCTCTTTTTTCTTATGGCTTTGTCCAACAGTAAACCCCATTCACAGAGCAAGGTAGCAGAGCAGTGCTGTAGGAGGCTAAACTTCAGAGAGAAACCTCATATCTCTGGCAGAGAAGTCAGGGAAAGGGGCCACTGCAGACCAGAAAGTATAGTGGGAATCCCAAAGAGAAAAGAGCTGGAAAACAGCATCCCTTAATTTACCATATGAATCCACATGATTCTTAGACTCACTCCTGAGATGTGTGTGCATGGGATAGACCCAAGCACAGAGGCAAAAAAATTGAACTGTGGAATTAACCAGGCTGATCACCTATGAAAACAAACAAACAAACAAAAGACAACACTCAGAAACTATAAAATGTAGTATTTAAAATGTCCAGGTCACAGTCCAAAATTTCTCAACACTCAAAGAACCAAGAAAATGTAACTGACTCCCAAGATAATCCAGATGTTGGAATTATCAGATGACTTTAAAGTAGCTAATACGATTCTACTCCATAAGGTAAAAACAAACACATTTGAAACAGATGGAAAGATAGTTCTTAAAAGTGAAATGGAAACTATTGAGAAAAAAAGAACCAATTGGAAATTTTACAAGTGAAAATACATTGTTTGAAATAAAAATTCAGAGGGTGGGCTCAATAACAGAATGGAGAAGGCAGAGAACAGAGTCAGTGAGATTGAAAGAGATCAACTGAAATGATCCAATCTGAAGAACAGAGAAAAAAAATGATTGGAAAAAAAACAGAGTTTCAGGAAGCTGTCCGAAAATATCAGAAGTTCTAAAAAATGTTTTTAGAATCTCAGAAGAGGTAAAAGACAGAGAAGAAAAATATTTGAAAAAATAATGACAGAAAACTACCCGTATTTGATAAAAGTCACAAATTCATAGACAATCAAGGCTGGCAGACTCCAAACAAGATAAACTAAATCATGCCTAGACACATCATGATCAAACCACCAAAAAAAAACAGGTAAAAAAATCTTGAAAGCAATTAGAAAAAAACAAATTGTAGTGTATCCAAAAAAAACAATACAACTCAGAAAAGGATACAATATTGATATATGCAACAACATGGATAAATCTCAAAAGCATTGTGCAAATAGAAACAGACCAGACACAAACTCTATTATTGCATTTATATATGATATTCTCACAAAAAACAAAACTCTAGGATCAATACCATCCAAAGCAACCTACAGATTTAATGCAATCTCTATCAGAATCCCAACAAGGTTTTTTGCAAAAATAGAAAATTCTATCCTAAAATTCATATGGAATCTCAAGGGACCCTGACTAGCCAAACAGTCTTGAAAAAGAAGAACAAAGCTGGAGGTCTCACACTTCTGATTTCAAAACTTACAGCAAAGCTACAGTAATCAAAATACTGTGGTAATGGCATAAGACAGACATAGAGACTAACAGAACAGAGAGCCCAGAAACAATCCCACATACACACGGGTCAAATAATTTTTGACAAGGTCACCAAGAACATTCAATGGGAAGAGGACAGTCTTTACAAAACGCAGTGTTGGGAAAACTGAATATCCACATGCAAAAGAATGAATTTGGATTGTTACAATACATCATATATAAAAGTTAACTCAAAATGGATCGAAGCCTTAAACGTAAGAGCTAAAAGTATAAAAATCTTAGAAGACAGGGCTGGAGCAGTGGCATAGTGGTTAAGTTCATGCGCTCTGCTTCAGCAGCCAAGGGTTTGTGGGCTCAGATCCTGGGCACAGACCTACACATCACTCATCAAGTCATGCTGTGGTTGCATCCCACACACAAAGTAGGGAAGATTGGCATAGATGTTAGCTCAGGGACAATCTTCCTCAAGCAAAAAGAGGAAGATTGGCAACAGTTGTTAGCTCAGGGCCAATCTTCCTCACCAAAAAAAAAAAAAATTAGAAGTAAATATAAGGGCAAAGCTTCATGAGAGTAGATTTGGCAATGAATTCTTGGACATGACACCAAAAGCACAGGCAGCAAAAGAAAATTTAGATAAGCTGGATTTCACCAAAATGAAAAACTTTCGTATATCAAAGGACATTATCAATAAAATGAAAAGGCAACCCAAGGAAAGGGGGAAAATAATTTTCAAATAATAAATCTGATAAGGGATTAATATCCAGAATATATAAACAGTTCCTACAACTCAACAACAGCAACAAAGAAATAATCTAACTGAAAAATGGGCAAAGGACTTGAAACAACATTTCTTCCAAGAAGACATACAACTGGGCAATAAGCACATGAAAAGATGCTCAATATTACCAATCATAAGGAAAATTCAAATCAACACCACAGTGAGATACTACATACCCATTAGTATGGAAATTATTTTTAAAACATAGAAAATAACAAGTGTTGGTGAGAACGTGCAGACATTGGAACCCCTGTGAATTGTTAGTAGGAATGTAAAATAGTGCAGCCACCATGGAAAACAGTACGGACGTTCCTCAAAAACTTGAAAATAGAATTACCATACCATCCAGCGATTCTACTTTTAGGTATAAATCCAAAAGAATTGAAAGCTGGATCTCGAAGAGATATTTGTACACGCACGTTCAAAGCATTATTCACCTTGAAGGAAATTCTGTCATAGGCCATAACATGGATGAACCCTGAAGACATTATGCTAAGTGAAAGAAGCCAGTCAAAAAAGGACAAGTACTGTATGATTCCCCTTACGAGGTGCCTAGAGTAGTCAAACTCATAGAGACAGAAAGTAGAAGTGTGGTTGTCAGGGTCTGTAGGGAGAGAAAAAGGGGGAGTTACTATTTGCTGAGTATGGAGTTGCAGTTTGGGAAGACGAAAAAGTTCTGGTGATGCTGGTTGCACAACTTGATGCCACTGAAGGACACGTTTAAAAAGAGTTAAAATGGTAGATTTATGTATATGTTGCTGCTACTATAAAAAATAACTATAAGGTCAGAAATCACATCCGTGTCATCAGGGTAACTTTTTAGGGTGATGAAAATAATTCTTCTCTCAGTTTTGGTCGTAGATATATGATATTACGTATTTACTAAGACTCGTCAAACTATACTAAAAACAGTAAATTCTACTGTCTGTACATTATACTTCAATAGACTGAATACATTTTTAAAACATTTATAAATGAAAAAAGATGTTAAAAAGTAGA
The DNA here is from genome assembly GCF_021613505.1 of Equus quagga. Taxonomy (NCBI): domain Eukaryota; kingdom Metazoa; phylum Chordata; class Mammalia; order Perissodactyla; family Equidae; genus Equus; species Equus quagga. Next base: position 127,425,835 of record NC_060272.1, read on the forward strand.
TGAAGATATTTGTTATGTAGCTAACGACTTAGAATATAGGATATATTAAGAACCTCTAAACTTCTTAATAAAAGGATACAAGTCAATATAAAAATAGGCCTAAGACTAAACAAGAATTTCACAGAGGAGGAAATCTGAGTGGTCAATAAACCAATGAAAAATGTTTAACCTCATTAATAATTATCAAAATCGAATTAAAGTCATAGAAATACACATCCATCCGACTGACAAATGTTAAAATCAGACAATACTAATTTGGGAGCTGGGATGGAATATGAAACAAGAGAACTCTTACATGCTACTGACCGACAGATGCATTTGTACAACCATTTTAAAAAGTCAATTAAAATCATCTTTTAAAGCTGTATATGTCCATCCTAGGACTCAGCAATTCTACTCCTAAGTATGTATACTAGAGAAACTCTTGCACATGTCCAACAAGAGATAGTCAACAATGTTCATGACAGCACCCTTTGTAAGAGCAAAAACTGTTTCCAGACCAAATGTCTATCAACAGGAGAATGGTAAATAATGGGTGGTCTCATCATATAGAGAAAAACTGCATGCAGCGAAAATGAATGAACTACATATTCACACATCAGCAAGGATGTCTTTCAGGATCATGGTAAGAAGGAAATTCAAGAATAGGTACGCTACAATTCCAATTATACATATTAAGTACATTCATGACTAAGTAATATGTTGTTTATGGTAATATGCATCAATCTCAAAATAGTAGTTATAACTGAGATACTAAGAAAGAGGGAGCAGGGAAAGGAATGTAGGGGGCCTCAAGGAATTTGGTATTGTTCTCTTAAACTGATCTGAGATTACATGCAAATTTACTACATTATTTTTATTGTGCACACATGATATATCCATTCTCTTTTTTAGGTATGATACACGTTATATTCTTTCTAATTTCTAAGGTGAGCCAAATATCTGGGTGACTACCTACTATTCTCAACTCTGAAGGAGATATTTTGCTGAAACAGAGATTGGCTCCATTTTCCCCTACCTTATCCAGGCTATGAAAAAAAGCATCATCATTTTTGTCATGCCCTCTCTAGGCCCTTTGTGATAACATTCTTGCCATTCCTCAGAGGCAATGCCTTTCCAATTTCACTACAGCATCCTTTGCTTCTTTGCTGCCACCCTACTCCCTGGCCTGGAGCGAATCAAAGCCCAGATTAGGTTGTAGGCTTGGTTGGCCCTCAGGCTGAGTGCACATCACATGCACATCCAGAAGCTGGCTCTTGTTCCCATAACTGCCTTACGGTTCAGTAAAGATCAACAGATCTATGTGGGAAAACAATGGACAAACTTTTTGGTCCTAGACAAAACAACTTAGAAGAGAGGACATGTGATCAATCATGAGTGCTATGGCAAGAAGCTGTGAAGGTGAAACCACGCTTTCCAAATGCCCTGAACACACCCCAAAGATGGAAAACCAAAGAGGGTAGCAGGTGCACAGGAGGGAGGGCAGGGAGTTTAAGAGGCTGGGCTTTCCCTCAGATAGGATGGGGTACAAATTCATCTTCCTCCACAGCTAGTGCTTCAAACTCACTTCAAATGATAATTCTTCAGGGGAGCACATTTAATCTCACAGCAATCTATTTACATCCTTCCACGCTTACTTCGCTGCTCTTTGTGCTGGTCATCTTTCTCCACTACAGGGCGAGGGCATCAGGCTCTCTCTTTTCACAGGACTGAGTCCTATAACTTTAGTATGTTTTGCAATAAGTTTGTACTCATAGATTATATGATTTTGATTACAATTTTTAATAAAATGAAGAAAGTACCTACGTTGCAAGGATGCTAGGAAGACTGGTGACAATGTATGTTTAACACTTGTCATAATGATTGGCTCACGTATGGTTCTCAAGGAAGGGAAATTACTGTTATGACCATCCTTCAACTCCAAAATTTTATGACTTAATTAGAAGCTTGGTGTACTTATAGGAAAGGCAAATTATTAGCAAATTTCCGATAGTCTCGTTGAAGATCTATATTTTTTGTTTAATAATGGTTAAACGAGATCAATAATCATGACAGAATTTTTATGGCACTTATAGAAAAATACAAGCTATGTTTAATATCTTTCATGGACTGGACTAGTAGATAGCCCTACAGTCACTATGATTTGGAAACCAAAACATGATCACAAAATCCTGACTGCAATGAGCATGAGAATCTATTTGCAAGCCCATAAAATCAACCCAAAATATCTGACACAGAGTATTCTACATTTGTAGTTTTAAATTTCTTCCAATATCCATAACTCAAATATTAACACTATTTTCTATCTGTCTACTTTATATATAAAACAACTACTCATATAAAACAATTACTCTAATATGATTAATGGTTGTAATAAATATGTAATTAAAATCATATGTGATAGCAATATCACCCTCATAATAGATTTTTCAATTAAAATTTCAGCTATAAAACTTTAATTCTGATGAGACAATTTCTATAAAAATCTGCTACTCAAACGTTTAAAATAATCCTCAAGCCCCTTTCACATACTTCTATGAGTCAATATTTAGAAAACATTGAAACAAAGAAAACTACAGAATAATAATAACCCAAATATTTTCCTAAAAATAATACATATAATTATGATATTAAAGTTTACTTATTAACAATTTAAATATATTTCTTAGCAACTAAGCTAATGAATATGATGATAATGCCAAATAGCCTACAACACTACGAGTGATATGTGATGATTGTTAAAAATCAAAGGACTAATCTCTCGATCCAGATTATATTCTCCTGAATGAAGTGTGATGGGCTTAGAGAAATTATTTGGTAGCCAGTCTTTCTGTTGAATGTCCCTAAATTACATTAAAGCATGTGGCATCCTAAGGAAGTGAGGAAGGCACCAAGGGAAAGGACAACATGTATGTGAGGTGCACAGCATCTTCACTGTCTTATGCTTCCAGCACATCCAGTATATATTTGCTCCCTGGGGAATTCAGCCCTGATCTACTCTTTCTACATAACGTCTGTCCACAGCATGTACTGCAATACTCATTTTTTAAAAAACAGACAAGCACGAGTAATTTCCCTAATGCCAAATATCTGAAAGAGGCAATACATTAGGATTATTTTATTTAAAAATAAAAAGGTGGAAACATAAAGTACAGAAATCTTACATCATAATCTAGTTTCTTAGGCCATAATTTGGGTCCTGTTCTGATGCAGATAGATCTCCAATGGCAGCATCCACAATAAGCACACACCCTTGAGTAGGAAGACTAACGAGACTGGGAAAACAAACTGACAGAGAAGCAGAAGGTGATGTTCAATCTGTCTCTCACTAGAATACAGACACAACATAGGAGAGATGATATATCTACAATTGTAAAGTATAACACATACTCTACTGTGAACGTGTGTGCCTCTGTCTGGAATTCATGGTATTCTACTGAATTTGTTAGATTAGCCAAACAGTTTCCCAGGAAAAATAATTGTTCATAAATAATACATTAGATTAAATTATGAAGAAGCTTTATCCTTGAAGGAAAACAAACAACAAACCACTGAATACTTTCGGGTCCCTACTTTGCGGGACATAAATTAGTGTTCAGAAACAGGTTAGATCCTAAAAATTTGTTCCTAAATTCATACGTTCAAAGGAACACTTTAAGAGTACCAATATGTACACAATTATTGCTGCTTTTTAAATCTGTAACGAGTGGATTTTAACTTTCTTCTTTCTTTCCTAAGTAAGCTTGAAACAAGACATCATTCCAAACACATCATGGGCTGTTGATCCAGATGAACAAGACTAAAATGACTTTACACAACTTATAAAGCCATCGGAAGGCGGCCAGCAAAGCTGAAGTACATTTCCTTGACCCACATCTTTCTACTTGTCAATAAAGTACATTAACCAGAAGTTTATAGGTGAGAAGATTCTGTACAGAATCTGGTAAATTTATAATCTTCAATCTAGTAAATTTATAACCTGGTAAATTGGTAAGAATTATGAACCAAAAGTCCAGATATAATATAATACAATGTACATTCAAGAAGTGGACACTGTAATGAAATACTACAGGAATTGAGAAAAATGAGAGATCATGGTGATCTGGGTTAACCTGGCAAACTTCTCTGAGGAAGTAAGGATGTTGAAGGACGGATAAGATTTTGAAGAAGAAAGAGGATAAAGAACAATAGTCCCACGGTTGGGGGAGCACCATAAATAAAAATATGGAGAAAGTCATGATCAGTAGAGGTGGGGAGAACACAGAGGTGAGGGGACTAATTGGAGCTGCCGGCTCCTGCTGAGGTCCAGTGGGACTTAGGGTGGGGAAGTGAGGCAAGCCAGCTCCCAAAGCTGCACGGTAAAGGCGTTTAGATACAATAGACACAGGAAAAGAAGAGAAGAAAACAAATGATTTAGGAAAATTAGTCTGACATTGGTTAACAACCAGCAGCAGCAGAGGCAATATCTAGAGACGGATGCCAAACATATCAAATATGCCAAAACACAGAATCTTTTTTAATATTACCACAGCAGATCATCCATTTAAACAGGAAGTATGATATAAGATAAATTTGGGTGCATTCATTTTCTTTTACACCAAGAATTTCTACTAATTTTTTTTTACTAAATTTTTACTAAAATCTGTTCCCATATATGATAGCATATTAGAATGTCCCATAAGAGATTCAAGATAGGGGAAGATTCAGCAAGGAGTTTAACAAAGAAGATGAAGGCTCAAAGATTTTACTTTACTTCAAAACAAAGGTGTTCAAAGATGTGTATGTAAACTGGCATCGTGTGCTATTGGTTTCATGGCTTTCAAAATCAACTTGTAAACAAAGAATAAGAAAAACTGCATAAAGGTTAATTTGATACTGGCCTGAAGTCACACTGGCTGAGTCCACGTTGTGGTTCTACCAACCTACAAACCGTATAACCTCAGTCAAGTTAACCTCTCTACTCATCATTTCATTTCCTTAAAATGTGAAAAGCTGAGGGTGTTAAATGAGATAAGACAGAACTCAATATTAGCACTGTCATCAACATCGTCATCATCATCATCATTATCATCATCATGGAGGAAATATTTCTTTTAATTTGCTCCTTCCTACTGGCAATTTACTGGAAAAATTTATGCTTTAAGAGCATAAAGGGAGAAATGGTAGATCATAGTTCATAATTTCCTTTTTCTGATTCCTTTTAACTAATACTTTGTAGAAATCAAATGTCTTAGAATTGTCCTATATTAAAAAGGAACCATGAATATTATTTTTATCATAATTACATTATTTCAGAATATATCAGTAAAAAATATATTACAGACATGACCCTCTGTTGGAGTTAATCTTCTGTGATAGTTACTATTTAAAAGATGATTAAAATAAATTACTTTTTAAGGGGAAATACTGTAAATGCGGTCTTTGTTAAAAGAATGGAAAATATTACTTTCAAAAAGCACCTTAAAATGATTAAGGAAAGCTTTCCCCTCCTATGCACGCATACATCCTAGCAGATTAAGAAATCTTGAGTAAGGCATTGTTTTCAGAAGTGAATACATTTAGTTTAATCACTAGGGGAATTTTCATTTCAATGATCAGTTGAATAACAAATAGACAACAAGAGCATAAATAGAACTGTCAGAATTTAATTGCTCATTGTGCAATGTATTTAGATAGACAAACAAACTAAAAAAAGGAGACACAAAATCAGTGAAGACTTCACACCAAAGTATTGGAAGAGATTTTTCAGATGTTATAAGAGGAATACATTTTCTTCTCTAAAGTTTTAGGAGTCCCCGAACTCTGAGATTCAAAGCAGGAAAAGGAAACTGCAATTGTAGCACAAGGAAACAAGTAAGAAAATAATAAATTTTCTTCAAATTTCCAGTTGCAAACATTTTTTTGTTCCTTTCTTCTTGGCTCATCTCAAAAAACCCTATGTGTTAGACAGGGCAGGGAAAATTTTCTCATTTAGATTGCAAAACCATGTATTTTCTCAGAAGCAAATCCAGCTGGTAGGAGTTTCTTACAGAGAAGTATTCCTTGTGTCATATAATCTGTTTATGAATTATCAGAAACTTTTAGATAGTTTTGAAGAAATTAAATGTGATAAAAGTACTTCATATAGTCTGCTGATGTTTAAAGGTTTTATAAAACATGCTTACAGCATGGGTTATTTTACCTGTTAACATGATCTAATGATTTAATACATCCAGCTTCTTTGAAGACAAAGAAAAGAAGAAGGAATGAAAGGAGGAAGGAAGGGAAGAGGTAGGAAAGGAAGGATGGAGGAAGGGAGGCGGGGAGAGAAACCTCTATTTATTTGGCCTAATACAAACATGAACTAAGTTGCAAGCTCCTGAATCCAGATGTGGAAGTAAAATGGAAACATTTTCTAACACTGTGCAACTGCAACAACAAGTTTACAGCTTACACGGCACATTTGCATACATGAGCCCACTTAATTCTCCCAACAACTTTAGAGGATAAATATTATTTTCACCTCAAAGGTAAGGGTTTGATCTAAAGCCATGTATTTTATAGGTGGTAGAGCAAGGGCACAAATTTCAGAATTTGCCTCTATTTTCAGATTGTTTCCACTTCATGATCACAGTAACTGTATGTTCTTTTTTTTTATTTTTTTTGAATTGAAGGGGTAAGGGGGTTCTCCTTATCATATATAAACTCTGGTCATTATCACACTATCAGAGTCCCAAATTGTATGTGTGTTGGTGTATTATGATGTCAGATACAATATAACCTTAAATTCATGCCCTCTAGGAGCCAGGTACATGTACTGTTGACAACTTGAAAAGCTAAAGAATATTGGCACAATTTATGAGCAAAAATAAGAAACTGAACTTGAGATTTCTTTCTCCATCAAAAATTGAGTGATGATATGCTATTGCCCAAATACACTCACGTTTGGTTCTTACATGCATTAAATGCACAGCCCTGGCCGTACCAGTGACTGGGGTTGGAAGCAGAAGTGCTGCAAATTATGGAACACTTCTTTTATGGCAGGCATTTGACTCTAGAATACGCATACATTGTATCATTTAATCCTATCAACAATTGGCCAGGATAGGAATAATTACCTCTGTTTTAAATGTGAGGAAAAGTAAAGGTTGGTTAACTTGCCCTAAGTCACACAGCTAGTTAATGCATTGCCAGTACCGAAACTGAAGTCTGCCTGCCTCCAAAGCCAGTGTCCTTAGCCCCTCTTCAAAGATGTCTTCAATCTTGTTCCGCCATTGAACCTTACATTTAAGAGCACATGTGAATGTCGTCGCTTCTCAGACAAAACTGTTTTTCCCTCTTAAGTGGAAATTCCCTTGAAAGAAAAGGTAGACTCGAAAAAAATTCATCCTCAGAATTCTTCTTCTATAAAGATCAAGATACTAAAGATTTCCTTCTATATGTATTTTCCTCAGCTGTGTGTGTTTTGATTAATTATTTCTGAAGCAGTAGTCACTTCTGTTGGAAATATTGACGAAAACGAGAATATAAGATTTGTTTGAGTTAAAGGGAGTGTAGAGAAAACCTAAGCTGAAGCAATGAAAACTTAGATCTGAGATTTTCCCTCCAGAATGCATAGAAGGGAGGGAGCTGAGTTATGTTTTAGAAGGGCTGACGGTAGGTGCTTGGGCATGAAGTTATCATGGCATAACTAAGTCTTAATAATCCTGGGTACTGAGGAGGGAATTTGAGATATACATACTCAGCTGTGCCCACTAGGTTATATAAAGGTTACTAAAAGTGCTTTGCACAGCAAGCATCCAAGTTACTCAGTGTATTTGGGATCATAGTGGCACCCTAGAGACAACAGTTAATATCCCTGAGTCATAAAACCAGAAAGACGTTGAATATTTGAATGGAGAAAAAATTACAGTGTTAAAATGCTTCTTAGTATGCAACAATGCAAAAGGAATTTACCAGAATGTAGTTGGAAGTGAAACAAGGACGATGGTATGGGGAATGAGGGCAGGCAGGAAAGTCAAAATTTCTTGTTAGCAAAGGATCTAGAAGTAGAAGCTAATTGTATAGTATCAATTATTTCTAACTTAACACATAACATATAGCATGGTTATAGTCTTAATATGCAATCTTCAGGGCAGGCCCTGTGGCCAAGCCGTTAAGTTCGCGAGCTCCCCTTCAGTGGCCCAGGGTTTCGCCGGTTCGGATCCTGGGTGTGCGGACATGGCACCGCTCATCAAGCCATGCTGAGGCAGTGTCCCACACAGCACAACCAGAGGCATTCACAACTAGAATATACAACTATGTACTCAGCGGCTTTGGGGAGAGGAAGAAAAAAATAAAAGATTGGCAACAGATGTCAGCTCAGGTGCCAATCTTTAAAAAAAAAATGCAATTTTCACTCCTTTGCTTTTGTAAATGAAAAAACATTATTTATGATGGCTTTCGTAATCAGACCCCCCACTGTTATTCCTTACACATTATTAAGTTAACCAATTACAAATAGTCACATAGCAATTATCAGGACTAACTCCAGTCAGGTTGAGAAGGCCGACTTAATTGTCTAACGGGCACTGGGAGAAGGTTAACTATACTTTAGGGAGAATAAAGAGTCATTGAGTTGAGCTTTGCGCAGAAAGTCATACTTTTCTAAAGAGTCAAGAAAACACCATGAGAGAGGAAGAATCTCACAAGTTACTTGTTAGCCATAGAGTCATCTTCTTACATAATTTTAAATCCTGAGAAAGGATCAGAGAAGGAAATGTTATAAACTCAAGCTGAGAACATACTAGAAAGTATTCAAATAATACTAAAAGTGATCAACTGATATTTGACAAGGAAGCCAAGAATACTCAATGGGGAAAAGATAGTTTCTTCGATAAATGGTGGTGGGAAAACTGATTATTTATATGCAACAGAAGGAAATGATTCCAATATTATACCACTCACAAAAATTAACTCGAAATAGATTAAAGACTTAACTGTAAGACCTGAACTGTCAACTTCTACAGGAAAACACAGGGGAAAGCTCTTTGACGTTGGTCTTAGCAATGATTTTTTGGATACGACACCAAAAGCACAGGCAAAAAAAGCAAAAATAAACAATTGGGACTACATCAAACTAAATAACTTCCATACAGCAAAAAAAAAAAAAAAATCAACAAAATGAAAAGGCAATCTATGAAATGGGAGAAAATATTTGCAAGTCATATAACTGATAAAGAGTTAACATCCAGACTACATAAAGAATTCATACAACTCAATAGCAAAAACCCCACAATAATCTGATTAAAAAATGGGCAAAGGACTTGGATACTTTTCCAAAGAAGACATACAAATGACCAACAGGTACATGAAAAGGTGTTCAACATCACTGACCATCAAAATCACAGTGAGGTATCACCTCAAACCTGTTAAGATGTCTATTATCAAAAAGACAAGAGATTAAGCATTGTCAAGGATGTGGAGAAAAGGGAACACTTGTGCCCTGTTGGTGGAAGTGTAAATTGGTACAGCCACTGTGGAAAATAATATGGAGAATCCTCAAAAACATTAAAAGTAGAACTACCATATGGTCCAGCAATCCTGCTTCTGGGTATATATCTGAAGGAAATGAAATCACTATCTTGAAGAGATATCTCTTCATTGTAGCATTATTCACAATAGCCAAGACATGGAAACAACCTAAGCATCCATTGATGGATGAATGGATAAAGAAAATGTGGTATACACGCACACACAGACACACACACATACATACACACAAACACAGAGTAATATTATTCAGCCATAAAAAAGAAGGAAATCCAGCCATTTGGGACAACATGGATGGACCCTGAAGGCATTATGCTAAGTGAAATAAGTCAGACAGAGAAAGACAAATACCATACAAGCTCACTTACGTGTGAAATCTAAAAAAAATCGAATTCATAGAAACATAGAATAGAATGGTGGTTGCTGGAAGGTGAAGGTAGGAAGAAGGTATTCAAAGGGTACAAACTTCCAGTTACAATAGGAATAACTTCTGGGGATCTAATGTATGGTATGGTGACTATAGTTAACAATACTGTACTATGTACTCGAAAGTTGTTAACAGAGTAAATCATAAATGTTCTCACCAAAAGGAAAAAAAGGCAACTATTTGAGGTGAAGGATGTGTTAACAAACCTTATTGTGGTAATCATTTCACCTTATATACATTTATCAAATCATCACATTGTACACCTTAAACTTACACAATGTTATTCGTCAATTATATCTCAATAAAGCTTAAAAAATGACTAAAAGATAAATAGAAGTGACAAACTGCAAATGAAGAACATGACAATTCTCTTCCTTATCCTGAACAGACAAGAAAGAAATCAAAGAGGACATAAACTACTGGATATATTCTCATAAGTATTCCGTTAAGTTGTGAAAATCATGGAATTTCTTGATTTTCCTGACCGAAATTTTTACCTGTATTAGAGAAAGGCTAAATGAGGAGAACTGCTGGTCTCAACGTAATTTGGATCAACAAGCAAGAAGCAATTTGTGACAGAAATGTTACGAGACTCTTAAGAACAAGTAATCATATATACAATCTTAAATTTTTAAATTAGAAAAAGAAACTCAGATGCCCTACGTGGTAGGAAACCTTACGTACAAAAACAAAAGAACAGAGGCTGTGAATGATTCCATAAAAAGAACTCAAGAGAGATAGGAAGTACGATTTCTACTACACAAGGTGATGTAAAACTAAAAACAGGGTGCATTTAAATGGAAACACATAAGGGCTAGTGAGCATTTTTCTCTTTTTTTAAGATTGGCACCTGAGCTAAAAACTGTTGCCAATCTTCTTTTTTTTTTTTTCTTTTTCCCCAAATCCCCCCAGCACATAGCTGTATATGTTTTAGTTGTGGGTCCTTCTAGTTGTGGCATGTGGGACACTGTCTCAACATGGCCTGACGAGCGGTGCCATGTCCGTGCCCAGGATCCAAACCGACGAAACCCTGGGCCGCCGAAGCCGAGCACACAAACTTAACCACTCGGCCACAGGGCTGGCTCCAAGTGAGCATATTTTTAAAGAAAGATAGAAAGGACACATAATCAAGAAAAAATAGACTGATACAAAACTTTAGTGATAGCCCCAAGAAATATAAGCTCAGACTGAACTGAGCTTTTAGAAAATTGCGACAGAAAGCAAATGGAGGCTTAAAAGCTACTTCTGGGGTAAAAACATTGCTCAGGGCAAGATGGCAAAATATTAATATAGGGCAAGGAAAAGTCTGAATTTTAAAAATTCTATTTTCTTTTTGTATTTCTCCACCAAAATGAAAGAGCATAAGATAGTAAATAACACTATGAAGCATTTTTTTCTCCCTAATCAAACTGATAGAAAAACAATAACAAAGTAACTAACCATTGAGAGTCTGGCCAGACCTTGCAAATAAAAGAAAAATAAATAAATGAATAAATGAGTCAATGAACGAATAAATAAGTAAAAATTAGTAACATTCAATAATTCATGGAGACTATGAGAAATGCAGGGACATATTAATAGACAAAGGATACTTACAAACTGCTAATTTTGGGATAGATGCCCAGTAGACTTTACAAATAAATAATTCACCAGATATTTTGCAGGTAATTATTTTTTAAAACCACAAATACTAAAACCCATAAGGAATCACCAAAATCAAGTAACAAACCTCCTTACTTTACACTATTTTTAGACTAGTAGAGCAGGCTTATAGTGTTGATATAAGAACGTCTTGATTGCAACAAAGCATTTGACATATTTTCTTCCTGTGTTCATTAAGGATGAACGCAGACCGAATAGCTCACTTTTCAATGAAATTTTAGCAAATGTATGCAAATAATTCTGGTTAATATTTCCATTTCATCTTAATGGATAGCCCTTTTCTGATTAGGGGAAAGCTATGAAAGACAGATTAGTTACTGGATTTCAGGAGGTCAGATTCATCCTGACATCTTATAATAATGAGCAGAAACCAACACAAAGTAAATAGTTCATGGATAGATGTAAAGCTCTGCATTTGATTTTAAGAATGCAAGCACAATTATAGTACGAGCAAAATCTGGCCTGAGTATAACTTACATATAAAACAAAGACATGGAGAGTGTTCTTCTTTTAACCATAAACTACATGTAAACCAACAGGGTAATACAGCTTTCTGTTTAGTGATAGCAGCAGTATTACAAACATTTCTAGAACCAAAAAAGTTCCACTGTTCACTCTTCTTGGTTATTGTGACACTACATATGGAGCATTGCATTCAGTGGTAAGTAGACATTCTAAGAAGGAATTGCTTAAGCTTAGAAATAAGAAACCAGAAGGGTAAGGGGCATACATACCATATGACATGAGGAAGCTGTCCTGTTAAGTGAAGAAATGGGAAGTTTAAGTGGGTATATAGTATCTATGTCCAAAGCAGTTTTCTTAATTGCTTAGAAGACACAATACGGATAGATAGTTAGACATTACTATTTGTTTTGTCTAAAAACAAAGAATAATATTCTAATAAGAACTATCTCACGATAGAATAGACTTTTCTCTCTAAAACTGAATTTCCTTTCACTATGACATAATTTCTCAAAACAGAAGTCAACTAGTGTTATATAAAGTATTTTAGTCTGATAAATTTTATAAAACATTTATTACAGAGAATTTCAGAATATTTATTGTGAATATATCATTCTCTCCTTCAAGAGCAGAAGATTGTATGCAGAGTTCCCCACACTATGAAACTCTTTTTTCAAGACACTTTTCTCAGGACTATTAACTTATGAATACAGTTTGGGAAACACAGCAAGGGGTTTTATGGAAAAGATGCTTTGAGTAGGAGCTTGTAATAGATTCTGAAATTATTTCCAATTATAATATTTTTATTATTCTATTTTTAATAGGTAGCCAAGATCATAAATCAGGAAGCATCAAGATACTCAAATTTGCATAACAGAATTTACAGCACAGCTAGTATCAGAGTTTAAGAACTCTAAAATAGCCAGACATGATAGTTAGTGATAAACACATGAGATAAAACACAAAAATCAGCCACAATTTACATCCATTGATTGCTCACTCTATACTAAGCACTTTACTAATTATTATATATATATTTTCTCACTTAATATTCAAAGCAATTCCTATTAGCCCCATTAGACAGATGAGGAAACTGAAGCTTAAAAAAATCAAATAACTTGCTCAAGGTACAGCTAACAAGTGATGGAGATGGATTGAAAACATAACTCTAACTACTGTACTCCTGCTTATTTAGATCTTCAGGCTTCCTGTTTCCTCATCAAGGAATGTCAAGAAGGAATTTAGTGGAACACCTGTTTAGAAAAACCCTGTGCCTCAACAACTTCAATTTGGAGACAGAAGTAATGTGATGGCCTCAGGCAATACTCCACTCCTTCCCATGAGCGGCCATGGTAATCAGAATGAAGGAGACTGAAGGACAGAAGAGGAAGGAACAGTGGAGCCAATCAGTGAGGTTAAACACATCAAGAAGAGGCTGCAATCACGGGGTAGGTTGAGGCCTAAGGAAAGGACAAAGTAGAAAGTGCTAGAGGATATCCACTGGCAATCAAGTAGCAGTGAATGAGATGAGGTTCCTGGAAACAACCCCTTGAAATCTTTAAAGCAGATGACAGGATCATGTCATTGATGTGAGATCTTTCTCAATCCTCTGACCATCACTTCACCCCACAGGGCGATTTTTTTCCAAAATAAAGAGCCAGAAAACTGGTAATTTCCTAAATGTTCATGCCTATAACAACTTGCATCAAAATAAAATGAGACCAAGTTTTTTCATATGAATTTTTCTTACTTGTACTTAAAAGGGCAAGAAAAAGAAAATATACACAGTATATAAACATTTACAATTATATAATACAAAAATGATTTTAAATATATAATAATCTCATTTAACATTTTCGTCAAGGACAAAACTGCTCTTTTGAGATTTCTATGCTTAAAATTGAACATACAACTATTACTGATTGCTTATTAACTGCTCTTTGTACTATTTTTGAAAAATTTATAAAGTAAGTAGAATACAATTGGAATTGTAAAATAATTTTAAATGAAACATTTTAGGTATTGGCAAAAATAAATTGACTGTTACTTGCATAAGCAAAGTACTGAGTGACAGTTTCATGCTATGCAAAATCAATCCTATTTACAGGTGTTTTAAATAATGCTTTTCAAATGATATATATTGGATAGCTGGATAATAGTCAGTGCTCCTCATGACACTAGAAATATTAAAGGTACACATATCCCGAGAAGCAAAATAATTGCCTCTATTTACTGCTTGAAACTATACACCTACAATGTCAGTTGCTTTATGCTGTCTAATGATTCTGATTTAGGTTTGATTAAAGAGGGTTGGAAGTTATGATTTTGATGAAAATTATTGCTTGCCTAAAATGGTATGTCAAAAGTTAATTTATAACTGTCTCTTAGAAAAGAGCTTTCATTATTCTTGTGAGTATTATCAATGGCTGCTAAGATCCTATACTCTTAAAGAGATTAAGATCATGGACCCCAGAGCCATAGTCCATCAGTTTAAAGTTCTGTGCCTCCATCATAATAGCTGAACTGATGTCGCTATATAGTTGAGCAAACTTGGGAAAGTTACTTTAGTTTCCCTATCAATAAAATGTAGATAAATAGAAACGACCACATTTGGTTAGAGGAGGACTACACGAGTTGATAATTTTAAAGTCCCAAAAAGCACGAGCCTTGACAGATCTCCATAAAGGCTAAATATGTCTTCTGAATTCTTGCACAGAATAGAAGAGAATCTTACATTAATCCATTGATTTTTTAAAATATATATAAACAGAGATTGACAGCAAATAGGCACATGGGATCTTTTGCAGATGTTAGAAATGTTCAAAAACTAGATTATGGTGATGGTTGCACAACTCAGTAAATTTACTAAAAGCATTGATTATACCCATAAGACAGGTCAGTTCTATCAATATACCTCACATGAAACTACCTATATGAATTACACCCCAATGAACCTACTTCAATATATAAATATATATGAAATTAGGGAAAGGGTATGTGTATGTATATACATGATATGTGTATGCATATATATCAGATATATATATATGTGGTAGAAATAAACATAGAAATATGTTGCTTTTGATATGACAAAGTCAACATTAGAAACAGATCGATATTAAATTTATAAAGACATCATTCAGAGCAGTTACTTGTCACACATTTGTTGAGTACCTACGATGTGCTAAGCATTGAGGGATACAGAAATAAACAGGATGCCTTTCACTGCCTTTGAGGAGCTCTTGGCCTAAGGCAGGGGAAGGCAAACTCAGATCACAGGTCAGATTCAACCTGCTGTTCTTGCACTGTCTATAAACTGAAAATGATTTTACCATTGTAAATGGTTGAAAAAAATTAAAGAATAATATTTTGTGACAGATGAAAATGACATGAAATTCAAATTTAATTGTCGATAAATGAATTTTTATTGGAACACAGCCACACTCCTCATTTGTGTATTGTCTACGGCTGCTTTCAAGCTACAATGATAGAGTTCAGTAGTTGCAACAGAGACATTACGCCCAACGTACCCTAAAATATTTACCATCTCATCCTGTAAAGAAAATGTCTGCCAACTCTTGGTCTAAAAATGAGGTTATAGAGAGAAATAATTTCTCGTTAGTCTTACTGGCTTCAGTCTTTGCCATTGAGAACCTTTCTGAAATCCATTGGTCTGAGTCTCTGCCTAGTATAGCAAATATGACCATTTTACCAGTTGCATACTGCAGTGCGTCAGCCACTGTGACTCTTTGAGGCTTCAGTATTTAAATTTGAATAGCCCATTCTCAGTACTGAACAGGCCTATAACTATGAAAACGACTACTGAGTAAACACCCAAAGACTATAATTACTATATTTTATATCTTGAACTGTTACAACAATTTTCCTTTAAAGATAAATCCTTGATTTTTTGTTTAAAAAAAAAGACCTAGAAGACAGCCATTCAAGTTACTATTAATCAACCTTTTTAAGAAAAATAAAAAAAATCTTATTATGAAAGTAGCCTTATGTTCTACCAAAGATACATGCATAAATCTGGGAAAAAACCTGGCAGTCTTAAAGAAGAATTGCATTTGATAAATCTACACAAATTAATTAATATGTAAATTCAATGCAGTCAATCAACAAAGGGACAGCAGATTAAATATTTTCAAAACCCTATCTTGATATTCTTGTCTACTGATATAAGGTGGAAGCTCATACTTAAAATATATGTACCTTTAAATAAAAATTATATTTTACATAAAATGCACCAAAATTCAAACTGACTAACTCATAGAAAGTACCCTAGTGACATTAATTTCCATGCATCTTTCCTCTGGCTCCTTTTTTTTCAATTAATTTATTCATTTAGTAGTAAAATTTCATTTGGTTCTAATATAGAATGTATCTAATCATCCACATTCCAGTAAACTTCATGGAAAGCCTGGCAAGGAGTAGAGAGGAAGGCATTTCCACAGACTTACAAGTGTGAGGCTAAAGTAAATCAGATTTCATCATTTTGTGTTTTTGTTTTCCATTATACATATACACAATTAAGCATGCTCTTGATTTTTTTATTAATTTCAAAGTACATTGTGATACTTATGAAAATTCATGATTTGAAATGCTTCTTACAATTAGCCCAAGATACCCGGAACTGTATCTTCACTTTTGTAAAATGAGTTCTTAATTTAAAATGGTATTCATATTATAATTTAAGATTGCTTAATTTTGAAAAGGCAGCTGTAGAATTCAGGCTATTCATTCATTATATTCAATTTTAACAGTATTAGTAAAAAATAAAATACAGTTAAAAGGATGTAGAAAAATTCTGAACGAGACTGCTCAGTATGAATTGCCAAACAACTGTAATTGTCCTCCTAGATAGAACAATAAATACCCAAGTTAACTGCCAGAATATTCAATTCTGTAAATACTCTTTTTTCATTCTTTCACGAAGAAAGTTTTGATTTGCCAAAATATATCCAAGACACTGATAGATATACTGGAGTGGGAAAAGGAGTACATTTTGGAAGAACATAACCACATTTTTATTGAAATATAATTGACATACAATATCCTATGAGTTTCAGGTGCACATCATAGTGATTCAATATTTATATACATTATGAAATTATTACCAGATGTAACTATTTTAGGAATTCCTTAAGATCCCCTGCTCAAATTCCCCCCAAGACTCCATTTATTTAGAATTTTTCCTCTTCAAAGGGTTAAATCCATGAGAAGATTCATATTATTCACATCTTTGTTTCTATTGCTTTATTTCCATTGCAATTAAATATCAGCCATATTGGCAAAATGACCTCTCTATTAAGAAGAATTAGCAAAGAAGTAAATATAAACTCCTAGCATTTTAAGTGGGAGAAAGAGCACTCCAGTTGTAGCCTTGGAAGAGACAAGGGACACAAAGAACCATGAGTTGGAGGATGGTACCCAGAGACAAGAAAAGGAACAAGGCACAAAAGGACAGTCAAGAAGACCACCGGTCTATGAAAGTCTCAGAAGGCAGTGGTCACAGTAACTGTCCTCCACGCCACATAAACTTTACATATTCCTTAAAAGAGACTGTGTGCCAGGCAGGCACTGGACCAACGACATCCTAATCACAAAAGAACATTATGATGAGGCGATTATTACTATCCCCATTATAGAAATGATACAACCAAGGCCCAGAAATATTCAGAAACTTTCCCTGGTGGTCACACTACATAACGGACAGTGCTAGGATTCCAATCCTAGTAAGCTAGCATAGTAGTTAAGAGTGTGGCCTCTGCATTGGGTTTGAATCTTGACTCAGCTACTTCTACTGTGTGACCTGTGAATTTTGGTGCATTTTATGTAAAATATAATTTTTATTTAAAGGTACATATATTTTAAGTATGAGCTTCTACTTTATATCAGTAGACAAGAATATCAAGATAGATTTATGAAAATATTTAATCTGTTGTCCCTTTGTTGATTGACTGCATTGAATTTACATATTAAGTAATTTGTGTAGATTTATCAAATATGATTCTCCTTTGAGACTGCCAGGTTTTTTCCCAGATTTACGCATGCATCTTTGGTAGAACGTAAGGCCACTTGCATAATAAGATGTTTTTTATCTTTATTAAAAAAGTTGATTAATAGTAACTTGAATGGCTGTCTTCTAGGTCTTTTCTTTAAAACAAAAAATCAAGGATTTATCTTTAAAGGAAAATTCTTGTAACAATTCAAGATATAAAATATAGTCATTATAGTCTTTGGGTTACTTAACCTTCTGTACCTCAGTTTCCTCAGGAGTAAAATGAGAATAATAATAGGTAATATTTGTAAAGTGTTCAGAATAATGCCTGGCACTTAGTAAGTTCTACATAAATGTTTGATTAAAACTTAAAAAAAAAGAGATGAAAGGAAGCAAATATGAGACTTTATAGCCTATGTTCTTAGCCAGTACTGTAGACCACACTGCCACTCTCACCCTACTTTGGATACTGGTCCATGCTGTCAATGTCTGGTGTTAGCACATATTCAAAGTATTTATTGCCAAGCTCTACTTTGAAACATGAAAGTGTGACAAACAGGCCAAGAAAAGTGTTTCA
Organism: Equus quagga; assembly: GCF_021613505.1. Classification (NCBI taxonomy): domain Eukaryota; kingdom Metazoa; phylum Chordata; class Mammalia; order Perissodactyla; family Equidae; genus Equus; species Equus quagga. Next base: position 127,444,480 of record NC_060272.1, read on the forward strand.
AATAGCTTTACCTGACTGGGTTTTTTTAATAAGTATTTATCAACTGTGCAGTATATATATACGCTAATACTATTTGGGTTAAATAATGATTATAAAAGGAAAAAAAGAGGTGGTATTAGAGTTTCACTGATAATAAATTGACTTTGCATAATTACATTAATCTACACTTAAAGAAAAATATAGAAATCATAAAATTGCAAACCAATGGAAAGAAAGAAATATACCCTACTTTAAATCTCAGATTTTAAAACAAAAAACTGAAGTAAAAAAAAAATAAAAATAGAATAGAAATTAATAGGAAAGATCGTGAAAAAAATTCATGGTCCTTCATGAGCAGGGCTTACAAAAGGAAATGAAAACGCATGTGTTGACATGCCATCAAAACCCAAAAATGTGGAGAAACATCAACTCATCACAGACACATTGACTTTATAAACACCAGTGTTAATCCAGATATAAATATAAAGCCTGGAGAAAAAAGTATGCAACTGATGACAAGCAACAGCTATCATAACTCAAAGAATGGAAATTAAGGCAAACGTCATGCAGGGAAGGGATCTAAAATCTGAAAATCCAAATCATCACTTTTCATAGGATCATAATAGGAGAGGACTGAGTTTGCATGGAACAGAAGGGTCACATTAGAGGAATCCTTTAGTCATCTCCCTAACAATATTTAGGAAGCAAGGAAGAAAAGATAAAGATTGGAAAAGGAACAGTAGTTAAAGAGAAAATGGAGGGGAAAAGCATGAGGCAGGAGGAATAGAGTAAGCATTCTATAGGCAGAGTAGTTTTCATTTAGTTAGAGCTGAAAAGATTGAAATTAAAGCCATCAAACGAAAATCTGAAGGACTGATTTCTCACTTTAATAACTTGTTTAGGAAATGAAGATTAGCATCTGGAGTAGCATGACTAACCACACTGGTAATAAAAATCTTATGTTTCATGTTTGTAAATTAGAAAATGAAATGTCTTAATCAAGCTGGAAAAAGTGTGGAAGTATAAATTTATTCTCAAGAAATTTCTCTACTCATTGACTTGAATAAACTTTGACTACGTAACTGTCATTGACATTGATATTAGTCAGCTTCAAAAATGTTCAATGAAGCAGCTGGCCTGATGGCGTAGTGATTAAGTTAGTGCGTTATGCTTCCAAGGCCCAGGGTTCGCAGGTTCGGATCCCAGGCGCAGATCAAATCACTGCTTATCAAGCCACGCTGAGGCAGGCATCCCACATATAAAATAGAGGAAGATGGGCACAGATGTTAGCTCAGGGCCAATCTTCTTCAGCAAAAAGAGGAGGATTGGTGGTGGATGTTAGCTCAGGGCTAATCTTTCTCAAAAAAAAAAAATGTTCAATGAATAAGAACACAGCATTTTTCACAACATCCTAAGCATCAGTTCTCAAAATTTGGTTCATTCCTGTATATTTGGATCTATGTACACATACATGCCAATTAGGTTGCTCGTCAAGTCAAAATTGCAATTAACCTCTCATTAAAGTTATAGCAATCTTCTACTTTGAAAGTTATCGAGACAGATACATTAAAATAGACATACGGCTTTTGAGATCCAGATTGACAAAGAGCAATTTGTCACATTATCCTGAAGAACGCTCTAGTGACCACCTACGTCAGACTTCCATGTGATATCTATAAAGATGTTCAAATTTCTAGGGCCCAGGTTGGGTCTTTTGAATTATTATTAGAGGGCCTAGGAAGCAAGCTTTATATTGGTTATTTCATTGAATCATTACGTCACACATATAAAGTAGGAAGTGCTACACTAAAATCCCCATTTTACAGATGACCTTGTCAAACAGCTAGCTGCAAAGTTACAGAGCTGGGGTTCAATACAAATCTGACTCCACAGTCCAATCGCTAAACCACTACATTATTCTATCCCGCTCTTCATTTGAGTATAGACACAAGACCACTTGTTTCGACAAGATAAAAATGCTATGATAGAAGTGCCTGTGCATGAGTTGAAAGACAAGCATCACAGAAACTTTTTCCTGTCTTTTATCCCTCCTTCATATTCTTGGTGTGTTGAAAATGGAGCCAGGGACAAATCGTGAAAAGTAAAAGGAGCACCTTAGCTTCTTCTCTCATGAAACAATCACCTAACATGCATAAACAAGAGCGAAGCAATGAGAAAAGTGAAAAACACTTGCGAAAAGGAATATATGTTCCCTACGAAATAGTTATGTTAGTCTTTCCTATTAACTAGATAACTGCAGAAATTGTAAATATGTTATTTACTCCTAAGGAGCTCCATTGCCTACATGTCTTGTCCAGATAAGCAAAGTATGTCTATCCAAATACAAGGACATATGGGCCTATTATCAAAGATTCCCTATAACTTATTCAACAGGAAAAGGATAATTCAGAATAACAGAAGATGAAGGGAAACTAACAAGCACGTGCTGAGTAAATAATGCAACTATGTTATGAGTAATAACCACGTTATGTACTGACATATTTCACAATAAGAAAAATAAGAACAGAGTTTATTAACAACGTAATATGTACCAGGCATTGCAGTAAACGCCTTCCAAACATCAGCACACTTACGCCTCACGATAATTTTGTGAGCTATGTATGAGCAGTCACAATTTACAGGAGAATAACTAAGAAACTGATAAGTTAAGTAACCCGCCCAAAGTCACACAGCTTTAAACTGCCATAGCTGGGATGGAAACCCAGCTTTATGGACTCAAAAGTTTATCCTATAAAGTAAAAGTGCCTTTAAATTATTGTAACCAGAGATTGTGTTTTGGATTAGTTTGAAAAGGGCTGCACCAGATTCAACATAAGCACACAGGTACAAATGACACACTGGCTGCAAGCCACCTGTGAATGGCCAGTTCATCAATTTCCGCAACTGCAGTCAGAGGATTAGCAAGATCTTGCCCTTCTCATCCCACCGAGTCAGCTGCTGCAGACACCTGCAGGCTACTGGCTCTAGGAGATGTCTTAGTCATATTAACTCATCCTAAGAAGCCCCAGAGCAGGTATCATGATAAGCCCTTTTCCTGGTACCATGCTGCTTCATGTTAATCTCTAGGAACTTCCTCAGCTACCTGGGGCACAATCTTTTCTCTGGGAATGTCTTCCGTACTTTTTGGCAGAATTCAATTATGAAGGAAAATTCAGAACTTTAATTTAAACCCTCTACTGTAATGTAACTGTATAATCAAATAATTAGTTATAATTAATTATGAACTCTTGCTGTTTCAAATATACTTCTTGGAGAAAAAAATTTAGATGATTCAACTCATGTTAAAGCTATCTTTCAAAAATAAAACCCAGATTTTTCAGCTATAAAGTGGTTGGAATCTTAAAAATGTAAAAAGTGATTAGCAATGCTAATCCTTAGTTATTTTCATTGGGAAAAATTAGACAACAAAGTGCTGTACTATCAGTTAATCAAAGAAGAGCAAGAATATCCAGGCTCTGTGTCCCCAGAAAGACATCTGACTATAGTGATTGCTTTGAGCAGAGTGAAGGGAAAATCTATCTTAATGATGTGATTGTATTTTATACTATTCTAACTTCCTACCTTTGCAGTTTTCCATTTTGGAGGTTAGAGGTACGTAAAATATAAAGAAATCATTAGGATAGGTTTTCCCTTCACTGTCTGCGCAAATCAATCACTTAGGAGAATGAGATTGCAGTAAAGAAAGACTTATGACATCTTCCAGTGAATTGATACAGAATCTGATCCTGGGCTACACAACACAACCTTTGGATCTCAGATCAAGCATGCCTTCTTAGAGAGTCATTCTCTGACCTTCTTGACCAAGTCAAATTCCACTTTCAAGAGCACAGCTCTCTTTTCCAACACCTGCCAAAATTAAAACTTAGCATTTATTTGTTTGATTATTTAATTAATGCCTGATTCACACACTAAATTATAGGCTACTTGAGAACTGCCAAATGCCCAAAACTGCAGAGTACCTGTCACAGAGGAGGCACTCAATGCATGCAGCTAACTGAATGAATGAATGAGTGCAATAACTCAATAGAAAGGACTTCAGGGAAAGTTCAACTACACAGGTTTTACTGCTGTAATTTGTTTTGTTTTTTACTGTTCAATTACCAATTCACTTGCCAAATTATTTTTCAGCCTAGGTCACAGGCACTCTCTTTTCCATACAAAATGTATTGTGGTAACATTTCAATTGAATGTGGGAACTGGTTCTTAAATGGTTCTCAAATTTTATCATTATCATACCTGCAGGATTCAAAATTAATATTTGGCAGGTTGGTTCACTGATTTTTGAAAAATTCATCTTATATTATAGTCTCTCAGTTGTAGAATGTCACTATCTTATTAAATAACTCAACAGGAAGAAACTAAATGTTCTATGATAGGTAGGAAAGGCATAAATTAAACCATTGGAAATATCCAGATGTTTGCTCTCTTGAGAAACACAGAACTAATGATAGAAAATAATAGCAGCTACCATCAACTGATTGCTTACCATGCATCAGGCCCATAAGTTCATTTATTCTGCACAATAATCATATAAAATGGATATCACCCTCCCCCAACATTTTTTAAAGAAGAAACCAAAGACCAAAGAGATATAATATCTAAATTTGGGGTCTACAGGAAGAAAGGAAAGAAGGAAGGAGGGAGAGAAGAAAGGAAGGAAGGAAGGAAGGAAGGGAGGGAGGGAGGGAGGGAAGGAAGGAAGGAAGCAAGGAAGGAAGGGAGGAAGGAAGGAAGGAGAACTTCTAACAGTTTTGCGTAAATAAAGGGCAACATCAAGGAACAGCAAGATGATAGGATTTTATTCTTGGAAGCTCTGTGGAGCTAAATATTTCCGTGACACTAATAATCATAGCTAACATTAATCTAGCACTGACCATGTTTGAAGCACTTTATATACATGATCTCCCACTTAAGATTGTAAGATAAACATGGCATAAGTACTACTCCAGAAATGCTTATTCTCAATTTATCAACAAAGAAATTGAGACTCAGTGGTCGAGTAACTCACTCATTTAACACACATCTGTTAAATGACTGAGCCAAGATTCAGATCCAGTTCTAAGCCCATCACTTGACGTCTTAGCTTCTACACTACATATTGCAGTGAATGGTTCCAACTTCTGCAGTTACAACTTTTGTCCCACCATAGCCAAGGGCCTACCTACTCCTGAATCAATGGTGGTGCTGGTCTGTTTGTTTGTTTTTCTAGAGGATAAGAAGAGAGCATAATGAAAGAGGGGGGAAAGGACACTAGCCTCATTTCATCTCACCTCCTTGCTGTCTAATGAGACCAAGAGAAGAACAACAAAAGAACGTGTAAAGCAAAACAAGACAGTAATCAAAAACAGCACAATTTAGGACACGTCAGGCTCTGAACTCCTATAGGTCAGAGAACATAGCAATTGATACTCAGTTTATTGAGCAGCTATGAGGAACACCGGGAAGGAACAAAGGAGTTAAGTGTTCGAGAATGATGACTTAATTGAGTGGAATTTACTTCTCTTCAATTAGTTATCTTAGAAAATTCCATGAGATATAGCCCTAAATTTGTAGCATGATTAAACTGTCTATTTTAAGAAATATATTATTCTTCACCAAGGCCTTTTTCCCCTACAAGGTCTTAACTAAAGCAGATTGTCTGGTACTGACAAAAAAAGCACTAGAAACCTGAGTATTCATCCTCGTTCTGGCATTACAAATTGGTCTTGGGTAAGACTTCCCCTCTCTCACCCTCAATTCCTCCCTCAATAATATGAGGGGATGGGGCAAGCTAACAGTCTCTATAAGAATGTCTCTGAAACATCTATGATTATTCAATGCTTTTCTGGAAAAGTGAGAGCAGAAGGTTAAATCAATAATGGAGAGTATAAAAGGAGTAAAGAGATTTAATTGTTTATACACTAACTTTTCTTCCCTGAAGTATTTTTTAATGCATTTCCAAACAAAAGTATCTAAGCAAAGACACAACTAAGGGATATGGGTTCATCATATCACTCACAAGTTAGATCCAGTCTCAGAAATTTTACTTTGGAAAAGTGGTCATCGAATGATCAAGAGCAATGATCTCTATCACATCACACAGATTTAAACCATAGTTCCACTGCTTCCCCAGGGATGTGGTTAAGTCAACTTCTCCATGACTCAGTTTCTCATCTGTGAAATGGCACTGATGATACTTACACCCCGAAAGGCTGTTTAAAGGATTAAATGAGATAAATTATGTCCAGTTCTTAAAGTCAATGGCTGGTACACATGAAGCCCTTAATAAGTGGAAGCTCTTGATACTCATTTAGCTGCATTTTCTTGGGGGCCCCATTATATAGTTGGGGAAACAGAAGTTCAACGAGACTAAATAACTTTCCCATGAGGGCACAGCTAGGAGGTACTGGCATTGGAAAGCAAACTCAGGCCTATCAGAATTTAAGGCCCAAGTGTGTTTTCCTGGGGACCACACTGTTTCTCCAGGCTCAAGCTCTCTCACTCATTCTGCTGTCTTATCTCCTCATCTTTTAATATTTTTGTCCTGTCTCTAATTAGACAGTAAGTTACTCAAGTGGCTTCTGTTTTTAATCCATTTTCCATAATGTCCAGTATAGGGTCCAGGCAGGTAAGATGCTTAGGAAATAGGAAAATTAGTCCTTATTCCGCTAAAGGAAGGTATCATCTGGGTTTACACCCTAGCTCTGGCATTTACTAGCTGTGGGATTTTGGGCATATTCTTTAACTTCTCAATAAATCAATTTCCTCATTTGTAAATGAGTATAGCAGTAATACCCACCTCCTAAAGCTTAAATCCATAGGGTAAATGATTTAAGTTATGTGCTTGCACATGTTAAGTGCTCAATGAATGAAAGCCCTGTTAAATACATCATTAATACTTCCACTTATTTTTACTTTCTGTGCCTTCCTTTCCTCATTCATAAAATGAGTGGCCTATCACGAAGGGTCACTGTGAGGATTAAATGAGAAAATGTATCATAGTCCTCAGAAGAGTGTTATCTCATAGTAAAGTCAAATGAACTATCACTCGTTAATATGATAATAAGTGTGATATTGCTTTCAAGATCACAAAACATTGACCACACCTGGAAGCTTTTTGCTCCTCCATCTGCCTACATCCCATACCATCTAGGCCTGGTTCTCTAAGGTTCCAGGCTACAAGCCAATACAGAACCCCCTGCCTCTAGCAAAACCAGCACTGCTCACTTCCTCTAACAGTGGACAAATGCAAACCGTGACCTAAAGAGGCAACTCTGAGAGGACTCTAAAGGCACGACCATCAGAGATATTCATGAGCCAGAGGGCCTTTCTTTACACCCCAGATACCACCTCATAGTGGTCTCCTATTCAAAGGACACACAGGTCAAGATTTCTTACTACAGCAAGTGTCCAATGATCATTGTGATCCTACTCCAACTGGATAATACCTTCTCACTGAACGGTGGTAGGAATATAATTTGGCAGCTTGCTATATAAAATAAGAATAACAATACCTATGAGGATTATTGTTTTTCTTTGGCAAACATATTATACTACAGACATAAATCTGATGCCAAGATGCTCTTTATAAATCCACAGACCTTCAATTTAAAGTGAATGTAGATGCGTTTATTTGAAGAGTTATATCAGAATCTGCAATGCTGACAATATGGGAAAAAGACTCGAGGAATGCCGGAAGAATTTTTTCATAGATCTAAACTCCAAATAAAGTATTTCTATCAACTCTATTAACATATGTATTTCCTTTAAACTCAGCTGACTTCAATTCTGAAATATGTGCTCCTGATATGATACAAATAAGCAAATAATTTTGCTAAAATGCATTTTGTTCTGTGTGTGCTAATTATCCCATTCCAAGGAAATAGGTCCAGGGCTTAAACTATCAACATCTTTATTATTGGAGGTAAACTGACATGTCCCCAAGACTTTCATGCCCTTTATTTTTGGGGTAGATTAAAAATACAATAAAGTTTTCAGAAAGCAATTAAAATCAGTAGGATTTTTACTTTAGGCATAGAACAGCATTAAGCTCATTATGCTTACACTATAGTCGGCTCTATTTATATTTATTATTCTAATCTCTCTCTTAGGACAGAGTACAGTAGTTCTAGTTGAACAATAATACACTCTTTTGTCAAGTAAATGATCATAGCCTTTCAATGTTTCACTGTAATTTCAACAGCTGCAAAGTAGTCATAGTATTATTATTTTTAACACTCTTCCAAACTGCTTGCAGATCTGCACATAAATAATGACGAAAACTAAACGGCAGAAAAAGGAAACAATGCCTACAGAGATCAATTTTGATATGATAGGATATTTCTAGAAGTTACTTCAACCAAATAAACTCCAAAGTCTGTATGTTCTCAATCTCCCTTCTCTTCACTCCTTTTTCTAGTTTTCAAGGCCTTAGGCATAATGCCTGGTACATAACTAAAGTTCAGTAAATATTTGTTTAATGAGTTTGTGAATGAATGACAGTTTTTTTGTTTCTCATTTGTTATCATCTGCTTGGCCATATATGGTGTTTCACGTGCAATCCAGTTTCATGAATGGCAATCACTCCAATAATTCCTGTGGTGCATGGAATGGTACATAGGCTCTATGAGAAAACCAGATTTTCCATTTTGTTGCCTGCTGTACCCCCATGCCTACATCAGTTTCTGGCATACACTAGGTGCCCAATAAACATTTGTTGAATAAATATTGAATGACACATGTAATTCTAATGCTCTTTTCATAGTGAAACAAAGTAGCAAAACCCATTATTGTTCATTCTTACTCTCCAAGAATATATTAAGGTAAAATTTAATTACATATTAAGGGGGAGTCTTTCATGTTTACTTTATATACATACGTATATATATATATTTGTAATATACATATTTGAGGGCCTCCACTGTGTCAGGCACTATGATTGATGCAGAGAGGGATTCTGCTCCTGTAATGGTGCTAATGTACCCCCAGCCTAGCACACAACGTGCTGCAATGAGTTTTGGCATTCCCCAGACATCCTCTATGCCATGTCACGTGACATTCTCTCTTTCCTTCAGATCCAGCATTCCACTGGCCAACTCCATGTAGTACAAAGTATTCCTCTTCTCTGAAATATTCCTTCCTCAGTACCCCTTCATCATCAGTCACACAGGCCTCCTTTCCAAACCCCCAGAGCAACTGTCACATGGTGCTAAGCTACATCCATGTCTGTCTCTGCCATCTCTCTGTTTCTTAAGAGACTTTGTCTTACTCACTTTTTAATCTCAAGTGCCTAACACAGTTCTTGGCACAGATCAAGTCCTAAATTGCTGCAAATAGAAAGAATGACAATTAATTTAACAACATACATTCTCATAAACTGAGAGAGTTTAGAAAGAAGCATATAACACACATATCTTATTAATTTTGCTCATAATGAAGGAACCAATTTGGTTATGATTTATTCAATCCACCCAAAATGACCACACAGAAATTTCAGAGTCAGAAAGCAATGAGCAATGATCTGACAGGCAATCTAATATAAAGTCAGGATTTTAGTAAATTTGTTAGGTATTTGTCCCTGATGTGATTACTTGATGTGACTAGTTATAAACTCACTAAGAAGGAACAAATCAACATTATAGTATTTTGTATGTATAACCATATAGTCATTTATTGCCTATCTGATGCTTATTTTTCAGTAATTATGATCTTGAAATTATCTTCCACAAGAAATGTCAACTGATTGTAATTTATACACACACAGTTATTTTTTTTTCCTCTCAGATAAAAAGAAAGATATATGAAACACGAAATCTTTTGGTCCTACTTAAGGTGATTATGAAAATGAAATAAGATTTTCATCTTTTCTATTTGTCCAGCATTTCCATTGACAGCCAGGACATTGGTTTAAAGTTAAGATTCTCCTTGAGAACTGAAGATTGCAATTCCAAATCTGACACCTCTTGGGAAATTATCAAAAGATTATTGTAAGCAAAAGTACAAGCTACAAACGAATATTTTGACAGCTGACATAGTTTCTCATTTTCTTTATTTTATGTTTTTCAGTTATGCCAATGGACACCCAAGGAAACAGAGACTCTTCCACTGTTTAAATATACAGACACTATTTTCAAAATAAAATACTGCAAGTAGTAGGAAAAGGAAGAATTCCATGCAAATAGCACTATTTCCAAAATGGCTATTTTTGCTAAACAGACACAGGCTAGAAAATCAGAATCCATTTTATTTAAACTTAAGGGCTAGACAAGAGTGAAACAGCTCTCAGGCAGCACCAGTTACCAACGTGCCACAAAGAGCCTTGTAAGGTATGACCCTCAATGTGCAAATCTGGGCCACCTGAAAAATGAGGCCTCCTTTGCAGGAAGTGAAGTCTCTGTTCCCAGTCACCAGGTAATCTACAGGTAACGTTGACCTTGGCCCCAGGAGAATCCAAGCAAATACAGACTTCTCCAAATCACAGGAAGGCATCAGTAGCAACTAAATAATTTTTACTCTAAATTCCACATTTGGCCCATTTACCTTGCCCCGGATGTAAGTAATCACTTAGGTTGAAATCTGAATTTCTCTAGGGCCCCAAACTTCTAAAAGGCCCTAGAGACAAGATAGATGGACAAAATGCACATGATATTTTTTGGTTTGGATTCTATTTTCCATTATTAAAAAGTACAGTCAATGTTTTCCTGACTAATAAGTAGTTTGGCTCGCAGTCTCCCATCCTTTGTTTAGAAAACTGCACAAAGTCCTAAACTGCAAATAATTATATACGGCCCCAAATAGACATCCTAGTTATTTATGTAGCGGCATGATCCTTGATGGCTAAATAACATCCACAAAAAAGAATGATGATCATGAACACGTATACTGAGTGGTTACTATATGCCAGGCACTTTGCTAGAATCTGTGCCTAAATTGTATTATTTAATACAATGTGCCTCTAAAATAGGTGCTAATAATATTTCCATCATAAAAATGAGAAAACCAAGGGGCCGACCTGGTGGTGCAGCGGTTAAGTTTGCACATTCCAATTTGGTGGCCTGGGGTTCACATGTTTGGATCCTGGGTGCATTCCTGTGCACGACTTTCAAGCCATGCTGTGGCAGGCATCCCGCATATAAAGAAGAGGAAGATGGACATGAATGTTAACTCAGGGCCAGTCTTTCTCAGCAAAAAGAGGAGGATTAGCAGCAGATGTTAGCTCAGGGCTAATCTTCCTCAAAAAAAAAAACAGAGAGAAAATCAAAGCTTGGAAAGACTGAGCAACATATCTGAAACCTTGTAACTATAAGGGGTAGAACCAAGGCACAGACAAAAGTCTTTTGAGCTCTGAAGCCTGTCTATCTAACCACTGTTGTGTGCCAGGCATAACTCAATCAGGTAATAGGATCTACACCAAGGCCATCCTATTCACTAGTATTCTGGGCATAGCGCCTAGAAAAGGTTGTAGACTTCAACTGATTATCAGCTCTAAAGTAGAGAAAGAGAAGCACAAAATCAAGGTTGGTTAATAGTTAATCACAAAACCCAGTATTATTTTCACTCATCAGGTTCAACTAACTTAACTAATGTAGTGACATATATAATCAACATGGATGTAATGCATTTTACTATGTTTTATATGATGAGGGTAAAGCTTTCAAAAATAAAGGAGTCTTGGGGCTGGCCCCGTGGCCGAGTGGTTAAGTTCGCGCACTCCGCTGCAGGCGTCCCGGTGTTTCGTTGGTTCGAATCCTGGGCGCGGACATGGCACTGCTCATCAGACCACGCTGAGGCAGCGTCCCACATGCCACAACTAGAAGAACCCACGAGAAATATACAACTATGTACTGGGGGGCTTTGGGGAGAAAAAGGAAAAAATAAAATCTTTAAAAAAAATAAATAAAGGAGTCTTAACTGAGATCTTAAAGTATATCTGCTTGTGACTCTAGAATTTTCTTGGTAAAGAGTGCTAATAGAGTATTTTTGGTGGTGTCTACTGTTCAACTACAGAGAAATCTGTAAGTTTTCTCTGGGGGTGATAAGAGAAGGATATTTAATAAAGGCACAGAGCGTGATATATATATATGTATATAGATTTCCATAACTATATACATACATATATATATATACCAAAGGTCTACATTAGAATATCTTTGTTAACATTTTTAAAGATGAACCTAATTCATGTATTTAAAAATAAACTTGAAAGAATATGTTAATTTTCATATTATGGTGACCATATAATAATCTGTCCTATAGAAAGGATGTTTCAGAAAAAATCATATAATTTGCAGTTATATTTTACAAACAAAATCAAAATCCTGTAGTAATGACTTATTTTTCAAGGAATTATATATATCTTTAGGCATACGTTTGTTTTTTCTTAGAACAATGAGAAATAAAAATATCAAACAATTATTCCCTATAAAAATAATTCACATAATTTGCAGTAAAAGTAAAATATTATGAGTTGTGATGAGAACAGTTTTATCTAGAACTGACCAAGATAATTAAAAAACCCCATTTTCCACCTGAATCCAAAACAAATATCAAGATAAACATATTTAACATCTGTTTTATCATTAATATTCATACCATTAATAATAAATATATAATATTAAAACAGCATTTTACCATTTATAAACCACTTTCAGATACACAAACTTCTTTTAACTACCCTATCTTATAATTTATCCTATCAATTTTCATGCAAAATTTTACAGAAAGTTAAGCTAAAGTCCATTAACCTGTCATTTTTCCACAACATTAAATAAACAACTTAAAATGTGACATGTAAACAATATTGCTTCTATCAAAAACAAAAAACTACTATCCCCTCCCTACCTTCAAGAGTCTGTAGAATGAGACGTGTAGTCAGGGAACCCAGCAGCAGACATAGAATTCAAAGGTCACCTGCGCAATTTTCATTATTACGTAGTTACAAATGTCTCCTCAATTTTAAAAAAAACATTAATATACAAATGAGAAATGCGGAAAATAGTAGAAATTAAACTTCATTTCTAGGGATATTCAAAGACAACAGAGTTTTTCCTTCCCCTAAGGAAAGATTTGAGTACAATTAAATTATTTTTTTAATAAGCAACATCTTTTGCAAGTTTCATCCAATTTGGGCCAACTTTATTTATTGACTTTTCAAATTACTTTCTTCAACAGAATTCAGTAAGAACAAATTATATATTATAATTTTAAACTTTTTATGTAGTCAGAAAAAGTTTCTGTCCTGTGAGGTCATCCACAGAGTCTCTAATTTCTGAAAAATATGCACTACCTGATTGCTGAGGATTTAATTATCTGAGCAAATTGACGTAACATCAAATAAAGCACTTGGTCATTAAACAATGCCCTTAAAAAATAAAAAGGCTAAAGAAGTAAGTATGTCTAACAATAAAATTCTTTAATCACCTAGAGGCAAAATCATGCTTCATTCTGACTTGAAGGTATACAGGTAATTGAATCCTCCTCACAAATTAAAGGCATTTTATAATGATGCACAGAGTACTGTGATATTTTATTCTAATGATACAATGCACCTCACTGAAGAGGCCACATCCTATTACATTACTTCTTGCTATACAAACCTGTTCAACAATATATTACACAGTCTTTTCTTAAGTTGTATAACATAACTTTCTAGAGTAACAGAATATAATATTGAAAATAACAGCATAAACGATTCATCTAACCGATTTATCTGACAAACGAAGATATTGAGGCAATGAAAAATTAAGTGGGCTGCCTCATCTCACAGAGAGTATATCCAGTGCTTTTTCTACCCCTGCCCTGTCCTACACAATAGCCACTAGAGGCAGGTGCCATTAGCCACTTGAAACATGGCTGATTGGAAGTGAGATGTGCTATAAATGTAATATTGTGATATAAGAAGAAATATATTTGGGCTTTGTCCCCAGTTCCTGGCACTGAGCTCCTACAACACTTGGGAAATCCTGAGTGATAGGAGTGTCTTTTGTTATTCATAACAAACTCCTTTTGAGCACAGTGGAGTTTATACTAATGAGGTAACTCAGAGTGGCGCCTCTAGACAGTCTCAGGATGGGGGCTGGTCACCAGAAAGACCAAGTGATGAGAGGGTTGGAATTTTCAGCACCACCTGCCGACTCCTAGGAAGGAGAAGGGGTGGAGGCACTGAAGATTAAGCTCTATAAAAACTCTTGAGATTTGATGAGCTTCCTAGTTGGTGAACATGTGAAGGTGTTGGCAGAGTGGTATGCCCAGAGAGGCCATGGAAGTTTCACATCTCTTTCCCCATACCCTGCCCTATGCATCTCTTCCATCTGGCTCTTCCTGAGTTGCAACCTTTTACACTAAATCAGTAAACATAAGTAAATGTTTCCCTGAGTTCTGTGAGCCTTTCCAGCAAATTATCGAACCTGTGGAGGGGACTGTGGGAAACTCCAACTTATGGCTGGCTGGTTAGAAGTACTGGTGACAATCTGTCTTGCAATTGGCATCTGAAGTGGGGACAGGCTTGTCGAACTGAGTCCTTAACCTGTGAGATCGGACACTATTTCCAGGTAGATGGTGTCAGAATTCAGTTAAATTTGTAGGACATTCAGCTGATGTCAGATGAAAATTGGAGAATTGCTTGGTGTGGGAAAAACCCACACACACCTAGTGTCAGAAGTATGGTGAGTAGAGGAGAAACAGAGTTTTTCCCTTCAAAAATACGCACCAGATTTTGATAATTTATTCTGAAAAAGTAACATAAATAATCTCGCTAATATTTTTATATTAATTCTATGTTCAAAAATAATATTTGGGGTATATTATGTCAAAAATATATTATTAAAATAAATGTCATCTGTTTTGTTTTACGTACTTTTTAATGTGCCTACTAGAAATTTTAAAATTATTTGTGTAGCTCACATTATATTTCTATTTGACAGTACTGTTCTGAACTATTACCTTTTACATTATTTTAGGGATGTCTCTTTGAGATTCCAAGTACATATAGTAATTTATTCTACAAAATTCACATTTTTCATTCATCAACTAAAAAAATTCTTTGTCACTCAAGAATCTGTGTTTACATAATCTAAATACCAATCCAAACAACATATGCCAAACAAGCTTGAGAAATGTTTACAGCTTCATTATCACTGTCCTTCATAAGGAGTGCTTCTCTTTGTTTCATACTCATTAATTTCTCCATTCTAAGATGTTATTCCCTAAACTCCACAGTCATCAAAAATCCATTCTACTCTTGATAAATGCTTGCAAGGCAAGGGGCTAAAAGGAACGAGAGGGTATTGGATTTTCATTGTCACAGGAGAATAATCGAAGACAATTCCAATAACAATAGATTTTTGATTAAACCATGGCAATAGCTAACAACATTTCTCAAAAGGAAAAAATAATCATGTTTATATTACAAGTCAAAGTTTAAGCATGTTCTGCCTGAAAGGTGAAAATTGATTAATTTGAAGGTCTTGTGAATACTAAAATTGAAAAAGAAAAAGAAAACTCCTAAAGTACAATGAGTTAGCCTTAACTCAAAGTCGTTTTACCTGATGGACATCAGGGTATCTGAATATGTCCTCACTGAACAATATTTTGCAAGTAAAAACTAATCAATAGGGGCAGGCAAAAACATTCCCCCCAAACTGTTCTTCTGGCCTAAATTCCTAGTACAGTCGAGGCTTCTTCAATAAATGAGTTTATGAAGGCTATGGGTTCTCTGAGGATTGGCAGATAATACTTGTTATGCTATAAATGCTTGGGTTTGGAATTAGAGGGACTCCCTTTACTCCTCCCCATTCAGAAGTGGTTTCCAGACACAAGTAATCCTAAGTAATACTTATGAAGAGTCCCCAAGCATTTCACGGAAGAGTGGTTACTTTTCAACTTTCTAGGGCCTTATGACCAATGAGAGCTTGTGAGGATGAGGGACATATTGAGGTGATGTCAGGGAGCAGATGTTGAAAAGTGTTGCAGTGATTAGTCCTTAGAAATGGAATCATCCTGGATTCCATCAGTCACCAACCATCATGGCAATTCCTCTTCCAGAAATTCATTTCAAAATCCAAGTGATGTTACTGTTGACATCATGGCGAGGTTGGATTTTTATTTCTGTGATGCCTGTTTTAAGACAAGGAAGAAGGCATGAAGATGTTTTAAAACAGGGAAGGATCTGCCATAGACGGACGTTGTGCCAACCTCTTCCCTGAACCTGAAGACAAATACTCCAAAGGTGGAACTAGATGGTGTTTAAGTTCTTCACAGCCACATTGCCTAAATGGAAGTCTGTGAACCTTCAGAAGATTATGAGGCTGCTCCACAGAGTGCCTTCCACGAAAAGACTTTAATAAAGTCTATTTCCACTTCTACTTTTAATCAAAAATAAAATGTTATTTAACATTTAGACCGAAAACTTCAAGTGCATCTCAGGTGTTTATATATAGAAAATAGTGGAGATCGGAAGAGTATGTTCAAGTCTTCCTTTTTCCTTCACCTGAATACTCCTGGATGCCATGAGGGTTTTGAGAATTATATTGATTTCAATTGTTTATATTAGTCACATATTTTAAAATTTAATTTGATTTAAAAATTTATCCCACAAATGACTACTACTTATAGGCAGGAAACATGAAAAAAACGGTCATAGAATTTTTACAAGTTAATCAAAAGCATAATACAGTAACTCTGAAAATTCCCAAGACAGCAGCATTCCAAGGCTTCTCTAACACATCAAACATCAACATTTAAATACATATATTTAGTTAGAATTATATCTGTTATTCTTTTTATATACCATGGCAAAGTCTGCACTCAATCTAAAGGTATTATTCTTCAGAGAGATTTTGTAAACAGCATCAGAAAGCCATCTCCCCTATCGCATCATTTAGAAGCAAAACAGGACACATAAAAAGTAAATGGTATGTTGTTTCAGTGGAAAACAGAAGAATAATTGAAAGTATTTTTGACCTATCTTTGATGTTAGAAGACCTACTAAAATTCTACCTATATTTTAACATATTTTAGTTCCTAAACCAAACTCCATATGCGATCTTTGAATTTTTCCTTCACAAATCATGCCCTTTCTCATACAAGTCATTCACAGTAAATTAAACAAAGCTGTAAGTAGAAAAATTGAACATTTTCTGTATAAGTATTACTAAGATGTATTAAAATAAATTTTATGATATAATCTTTAATATTATGCCAATCCAAATATTCTTAAATGTTTTTAAAAATGTTTTAAAATCATTGATAAGAATAACCTGGTGGTACTTGCTAAAAAACTACATCAACATAGGCCCCTTCCTGCAGACTATGAGTCAGGGGGAAGGGACTGGGAC
The DNA here is from genome assembly GCF_021613505.1 of Equus quagga. Taxonomy (NCBI): domain Eukaryota; kingdom Metazoa; phylum Chordata; class Mammalia; order Perissodactyla; family Equidae; genus Equus; species Equus quagga. Next base: position 127,461,792 of record NC_060272.1, read on the forward strand.
ATTTATATTTTTAACAAGAATACTTTGATAGCTAATCTGATTTAGGAAGAATACAGCCCGTGAATATAGATCAGGGCAATCCCAATAATTCTCAATGCTTTCCCCTGTAGCATGAGATTTATAATCACTAATATACCAGAATGACACAGTGAGTCCCTAAAAACTTGCCCAAACCCCCAAGTGGAAAGCATCATCTAAATAAAAAACGGGGATTCGTTTTATTTATCTTTGAATTCTAGACCTAATACAATGCCGGAGCAAAAGAGATACAGTATCATTGTTTGATGAACGAATAAAAAGAAAATCTAGACTCTATCTAAATTATCCACAACAGATGCAGGGTATGAAACACTATAATACAAAAGGCTTGTTGGATACTGATGAGTTATTCTTGAAACATGTATTCATTCATTCATCCACCAAACAGTGACTGAGAACCTAATTGGGTACTATGGGTATAGCAGTGATCAAGACGACCATTGTCCCTGGATTCTCATCAAGGAGACTGACATCAAACTACTACCTACGCTATTAGTTATTTAACAAAATTATGAGAAGTGGTAGGAAGCAGAATTATAGGATAGTAAAAAGGCATATAACAGGGCAATGATCTAGACTTGGGAAGGTTGAAGTAGTGAAATCTGAGCTGAGCTATGAAATGGAGGCGTGGACAACCTCTAGGTAGAAGCAACAGCATGTGGAATTCCTGAAGCAGAAAACATAGAGTAGATTTAAAAGGCCATTGTGGACAGAATGTGGGGAGATAGAAAGGAGCACTAGCTGAGCCAGTGAGATAGTCAAAGCTAAATCACGTGGGACTTATAATCCATGATATTGCTGAAAATGAACTTTATAAAAGATGCCTTTGATGATTTTAGGAGGAGAAAGCCATTGCTATGATCATATTTGCATTAAAAACAATATATCAGTGCTCCGTGTTGATGTGATTAGACTAGGACAAGGGCAGTTAAAGAGAGACCAGTTAAGAACTGCTGCAGTGCAGGCAGAAGACAATGGTGTGCTGTACTAGCATAGTGGCAATGGGGGAGGAAAAGCGAAAATGACAAGTCCCGGGGTTCATAAATAGAGTTATTTCCCCTGAGCTTCCACCATTCTTATTAGTAGATGATGGTCATATTATTTATTACTTGTAATACTCTCTTTATGGCTAAAGGATGTCATAACTGTGGCAGGTCATTTAATTTCTTAGGGATAAGAAAAACACACATTTTAAGGTATGAGAGTGTTGACACTTGGAAAGTAGTAATAGAATCTTTATATCACCTTTAGTGCAATTAATCAAAAGCACTAGTACGTCTGACAGCAACAAAGCACTGAAGAAACTATAAACCATATTTCTAAAGATATATAAAGACTGGTTGGAGACATAAATGAAAACTCAGTGTAGGATAAAACTATGAAAAAGGACTCATAACTGGAGCCACAGACATGCAAATTTAATTCCAACGTTGAGAACTATTCAACAAAATTGTCAGGAGATTAGCTTGAATCTGCTTTGGGAGAATGTGATAAGGGTATACTCTGAGACAACCTGGTATATGTAAAGACCAATTACTTACTACAGATATTACAGGCCGATTCCTTGCTTCTAAAAAGATTCTTTGGTTAGCTCATCTTCACTAGCACTTATAAAAGTTTTTAAATTATAAGTGATTTTTCAGAGATTAATCTATCACATAGAGTGAAGTGTGCTTATATTTGTTAATAACATCTGCAGCTTTAAATGAAATAAAATCTGTTCTCATAATTCTAGTTCTTTCCAGTAAAAGAACAATGGCATATATAGGAAGAGATAGTAGTAATTTCTTTTTTTCACTTATCAAAGATTTTTAATTCCCTCACAAAAAGCATACTCATAAGAATAATGAAGTCTGAGTTTCATTAGACTAGAAGTTCCTCAAATCTGGGGATTGTGTTTTCTTCCTTTTTACATCAACCTAATGTAGTACATATCCTGGTTCAAGTACAATTCTTTATTTTTAACTGAAGGAAAGGATTATAGATGTGTGTGTGTATGTATACATTGTATCCTACAATGTTTATCCTACAATGTATACATACACACACACGTGTGTGTGTGTGTGCAAGCACGCGCGTGTGTACACTTACTCCCTGAGACCATGCTAGGGTCTGAGGGAATAGTGATTACAATACTACTTTACACTATTTGGTATTGTGTACTATTTTTACATAGTGAAATAATACTATTTTTGTTAGTATAATAATATTGTTTTGGTATATTAATATATATCAAATATGAAACACTGTATCTACAGACACACTCAGACATTTACATGCCACATTACAATTTTGAATCTAACAAAGGATGTTTCAAAAGCATCCTTTCTACTTCCATAGTCTCCAAAGAGAGGAAGAAAATGCCAATTCAGAAAGCAATGCTTCTATATTAAGAATAACCTTTTATTTGATTTAATAATTTGCCACACAAGCTGAATAGGAACATGAGAAGCTAAAATAAAATATAACAGAATCTCTAAAAATACTAGAGGAAACAAAAGAATATTAAGGTGATCAGAAATGCATTTTTTAATTAGAAAACTACATTGCTATAGCCTCAGCTCGTTATAAAAACTATTGTAGTTCTATCCACAGCACCTACTTCCCCCCCAAAAAAGAACCTAAAGATCACCTCAAACAGGAGTTGGGCTTATTTTCTAAAGAATCACAGATGAGGAAAATACTAAGAGTCAGCTTGTAACTATCTTTTCACCATTCTCTAAACTTGTTTAGAGTTATAAAAAGTTTTTCCAGCAGCTGGAAAACTTCACACAAAAAGGCACTTGTGATTCTGCAATGACATCGTCATGATGGACTTTGTATTTAAGGTTGAATTTTTGAAGAAATGATGAAATAATATTTAAGTTTTCCATGGTCAAAATTTCTTCATTTTAATAGATTTTAACTTATTAATGAGTGACAATTTATTCTACCTGCTACTAAACTATAATAAAATAATAATGTATATCGCACATTTATCTTTTATAATTTTACATTTTAATTGGTATTTGGTAAGGTTTATAGCTCTTCTGTTTGAAATGTACCATCTACTTCGTTTAATTCTTTTTTTAAAAATTTTACATATTCACAAAAGACTTTTTGATGACATTTCAGTATTAATATGTGGAATATATACTAAATATCAGTACTGTTTTTCTTTCTGGTGTTAAAATCATCAGTGGGAAAGTTAGCAATTGAGATGTAGGTTCTTGTCCTTAAGGGCCTTGAAGTCTGCCACTCCTAGTCAATATGAATATCAGAAGTAGGGGTAGGGTATACTACAGTCAGATTCACATTTCACATCAATTTTTAAATCATTTAATAGCCATAATAGAGACAACATACATCAAGACAAAATTACAGTAGAGACAAAGGAAAGAAAATGACAGAACAAGAATTGGATTCAAATCCCCAGTTCTGATTTTTAATAACTGCATTTCATGGAGATGTCATGTAACCTCCATGAGCTTCAAATTTTCAAACTCCCTAAATTTTAAATTTGGACGAGAGCATCTACCCTTCCATTTATCAGGATTAAACTAATTGCCACAGGTAAGTACTTAACATAGTGCCTGATACGCGGTCAGCACTGAGTAAACTGAGTACTGCTTTTCAACTGTAACGCCAAACAAGAGACAGAGAGGAAGGGCTAGAATTTCTTAAAATACGTCATCTGAAATGACACACACTTGGGGGAATGAAAGCAAAGACCTGAAATGTAAACAGCGAATAACGGTTTCTTTCTCAAATCTCAAATGTATGTAAGTAATACCAAAAAGTGTATAAAATGTTGGTGCCTCACTTTACACAACGTAAACTGGGTCCCAGAAATGCAATAGGTTCTCTTGAGGCACAGAGTGAGGCAGCAACCAAGCTGGGAATGGAAATCAGATCCTCTGAATCCTAAACCCAAACATCCTATCAAACTGCTTCTTTTTGCCAAATTAAAAAAACGCATGCTGAGCAGGAACTTAATTCACCAAATTATCATTTTATTTATTCCACAAATATTTGAGCAGCAGGAGTAGAAAGGACTGAGTAAGAGGCAGACAAGTGGTTTCTGCATTACAGAATCACAATAAGACAAATGGTAAATAACATGTTAGAAAAATCTTTATCCTCATTAGCAATCAATGAGACATAATTTAAATTAAGTCATGTCATTTTAGGCCAATCAGGGGTTAGCTAAGCAGAGCAAGCTCACTGGTATTACAGAACTGCTTAGAACTGCTTATTTATATTCTCATGTCACAAAGAAAGGTGAGTAGTATATATTTTTTATATAATCTCAACATGGGAGAATTATGCAGTCAGAAATTAGGGCTCTTCTGGCATACTCTTTAAAAATCCAGTCATCAAAATAAAGGACCAAGACATGGGCAATTTAACGAGAATCCTAACATGGCCCCCAAGGTTCCTGTCCTCTGGTGTACAGGCTCTGTCTCCTCCTCCGCTTGGGTGTGAACAGGGTCAGAGAATAGAATGGGAGATCACTCCCATGATTAAGTTACTAATCAATTGATTTTGAGTTCATCAAAAGGGAGATTAATTTCTTTTGGCGTCGGCCTGACCTAATGAGTTGATCTCTTTTATAGAAGGTATAACGTTAGAGAGACATTTTCCCGCTGTCCTAAAGAAAGCCAACAGCCATGTGGTGAACTGCCCATGGAGGGTGCCATGGGGCAGCAATACAAGGCAGTCTCTTGGAGCCCCACAGACCCACCCTGGAGAGCCAGCAGGAAAATAGAGACCTCGGTTCCACAACTAAAGGAAATGAATTCTGCCAACAATTTGAAAGAGCATGTAAGTGGATCTTTTCCTAGTTAAACCACCACATGAAGGTGCACATAAACTGACACCTTGATTTCAGACTCATAAGACCCTGAGCCGAGGATGTGCCAGATCCATGGAAAATGTGAGCTATTAAATGTGTGCTCCTTTAAGCAGCTAACTATGGTAATTTGTTATGAAGCAGTAAAAAAACTAATGTAGAAAGAGACCAAGTCTTTATACTTTGTATATTCTCCAAGACACAAAACACAGTGGTAGGTATCTGGATACTTAACATATTCTTGATTGGATCATATTAACTAGAAATGGAATACTTGGTTCAGCATAGTGTCAGTAAACTGCCAGAAAAAAATCCTGTTGTCACTTATGTTTGGGTAGAGTCCTGCAGTATTTAACCCTGTGAGATATACGTGGCATGGACTACTATCCCCATTTCATAGATAAGGAAACAGAATCCATAAGAGTTAAAGTTCCAGTGGTGGTATTATTACTAACTCATTTTCTTTCTACTATGCTATTGTCTATGTTTCAACCATTTCCTTTAGGAATTCCCTGGACATTAATTAGGGCAGACGGGGCACACTGAACTCTCTTAGGAACCTAAGGTGCCTTACAAAGCAAGAATGAGGGTTACTGCCCTGTTTACCTTGTTGCACCCTTGATTTCCTCCGGGAACACTGTCAAGCACGTGTCACATGCTAAATATTGTTTGTCAGCTGATTTAATGCAGGCAACTCTGGACACAGAGTTTATCATACTTATATTCTAAGAAAAATAATATTCATAACAATTTTAACTATTAATGAAGTTCCTATAACATCATATATTCTTTATACACTTTTACTATAATCCTCACAATAAGCAGGCAAGGAAGTTTTCATTCTTAAAAATAAGGAAACTGATTTTTAGAAGGATTAAGTGATGTGATGAAAAATTTGATGAAGGTCACACAGTGAGCTATTAAATGATAGATACAGACACAAATTCAGTTCTGTCTAAAGCTGGTTTTATTTCCATGATTTCATGTTACTGTGCTAACGAGAATTTCAGTCCAGAAAAACGACAAAGAATACCAATAATACCAGAGCTTCAAACCAGATAATCTCTTGTTCTTATGGGCTATACTACAAAATATAACTCCTTGAATCTATCCATGTCACACACATTATTTGACAATTTAAAATGCTCTTATATGTAATATTATCTTGTTCAGTAATTGCTTAATGCATTCATGTAATATCATTGAAATAAAATTCCTGCTCTGGCCAGGGAAATATATGCTTATTATTAAAATTCATGAAATGTGCAAATCCTATATACAAATTCACATACATTGTGATACACTTAATAGCACTTTTGTAATAAACTACGCCTTCTATAGTACATAAAGAAGTGAAAAATAGGGGCCAGCCCTGTGGCTGAGTGGTTAAGTTCGCACACTCTACTTCAGTGGCCCAGGGTTTTGCTGATTTGGATCCTGGGCGCAGACATGGCACGGCTCATCAGGCAATGCTCAGGAGGCGTCCCACATGCCTCAACTGAAATATACAACTATGTACTGGGGGAATTTGGGGAGAAAAGGAGGAAAAAAAAAAGATTGGCAACAGTTGTTAGCTCAGGTGCCAATCTTTAAAAAAAAAAGAAAAATAATACTTTTGTACTCTGAATTCAACATGGTTTCTCCATTCTGTACTATGAATTGCATAAATTTAGGAAAGCTCTTATTAAGCAATGTCTTTCAGAATTTTAGTCAAGGCTTTAAATAAGTCATCTTGGAATGCATCTCAGGTCTTCTTTACCTATTTCCTCCAGAATATAAACAGCTAGCAGTTTCTCAGGCACTTAAAGGACCAAAATCCTTGGATTTTTACTTTTTTTTTTTGTAAAACAAGTCAAACTGTTAAAATCTTACAAAGTTTGACTATACAGCTATTACTTTCTATTTAGAAGAACGTTAATTCTCAAACTAAATAAGAACCTTTATCCAAGGATGACTGCACCTTTCTCCTGTTTTTTGGCAATCTTCATTTGCCAATAGTCTCTCTCAAGCATCCAGCTTTACAGAAATCTAAATCATTGCAGTATTTCTCTTGATGTTGCATCAAATCCACAATGACTCTTTGAATGAGTCAAATAACCTTTAGCTCTCTTTTTCACCCTTTTCCTTATGGCCTGCTACTCTAGCCACCTGAAAATTAAAAAATAAAATACTGAGGGAGTATTCTATAATTGAAAAGATAAATCCTTTTAAAAAGGAAAACACTCATAGGCAGCTGCAAGCAAAATCACTGAAGTGTTTGTGGTAACACACAGCACCTGAGAACCATAAAGGCTCAGGGAAGGCCCTGCAAAACTAAATATGTTTGCCTGTTTCCACATCATTAGACAAGGAATTCTTACTCCTATTCCAATAGTCATTGCTGCAACAGCCACAAAGCATCCAGGCATTCATTTATCAACTGCCTTATTTCATTGCTTAATTGGGAGAAAACACACCTGCAAAGATGATCTTGACATAACATAAACAAGAGATGCTTCTCAGACTGGAAGCAAACGTTAAATAAGGAATTAGTAATTGGAAGATTAGGCAACTAGAATGTAGAAACTTTCCACTTGTTTAGTTATAAAAGTAAGCATCTTCTAAGAGATTAAAATAAATAAGGTTGGGCTTAAAAACAATCCACTTGTGGATTCAGGAAGTATCAGTCCCTGGCCTAAAGTAAATAAAGCAACCTGCCTCCAAAGATTGTATAATTTACAAGGATTCAATAAGTTCTCAATAATGTACACTAACACTAAGGAGTAAATGTGTTACCAATTAAAAGCATCTTTCTATTTGGCCACAAATGCATTGCATTACAGATTAGTAGCTATGCTAATTATACATTACTTAGGCAAATATTAAAATTACACTGTATTCCCTAGGCAGACATCAGCTGACAGGAAGTGGGGGCTTTAGAAGTATGCACAGAGGCAAAGGGAATCATCCTAGAATTAATGAACACATGGATAATTAAGAGTTAATTACATGAGTCTGGCTACAGGAAGATACTTGAATTCCTGTCAATTTATTGAAGTAGGCACCAACACTGTGTTTTGGGGGTTAGCCAGGAAATGAAGCAGGTGACAGGAATAAATGCAAACAGGCACAACGTGTGATTGCAAGGCCTGTTTATGAAAAAGAATTTTTGTGAGCCTAATTATTTGCCAAGCTGTACTGTACAGTTAGTCTAACTCCTTCTTTGCTATCTTTGACTTAGATGAAATTTACTTGCATAATGGGTAGAACCACCTTACTAAAATATATAAATATATACATTATTCTACTTCACTTTCATTCCGGGTATAAAATTGAATGGAAATACACATATTTATATATCAACCGTTAGTGTAGACTGGGTCTACAAATAAGCTTTTTCTGCTCCTTTTGCTTGTGAGTGATTTTTTAAAGTCTGGTGAATAAACAGCTATTGCATAAAGTGCTTAACTAAATCAATTTATTTCCACCTGCGCAATTTCAGAAGCTCAATTACGTATTTCTTCTGTGGAAGTGCCCACAGCAGTCTTTCTTCTTCAGAAGGCAGACTGTTTCAGTGACTGGCCATTATAGTGAAAATTCTTATTACACCTAAAGCTTTCTATGTATTCCAACTCTCTCCACTTTATCTGAGAAGAGAAAATAATTTGCAAGATAAATGCAATGTATATTTATAAAATCTCTTATACTTTCCTAAATCTTCACTCAAACTGAAGGATATCTGATTCTCGAAACTTTGGGAGGCAGATGAATTACGTGTATATGAGGAGCGTGACATGGGTATAGAAGATTCCAGGCATCTACAATTTAATATTTGCGATGTCTAAAAGCCCCTGGCCACTTAAAAGTCCACAAACACATGAATAATTAGTCTGACTTTCATGTAGTAGAAAGTATTAAAGGTGGAAACGGGAGGGAAGTGAGTCACTGAGCTGCGTGAGCTCACTTTTCTATACCTTTTGCAATACAGAGTTAATGCAGAAATTTCTACATTTGAGAGGCATTAGTAGAGCTCGTCACGTGTAAAGGAGCTTGGACATCCAAGGCACCAATGGCAATAATCTACGGGAGTTAGAGAAAAGGCTGCTAACAGTAGGCTACACTGCAGCCTCTTCCATATATAGAGGTCTATCAGGAAGCCCATTCTCCATTCTAGATGTGAAGATACTTCCTATCAAAGAGAAATGGAGGATGTAGACCATTAGACACCCTACCGAGGAAAACAAACGCAGCAGTGACTTAAAATAACCACAACAGACCTTAATTCTCATTGGAAGAATCAAGCATGGTTTAAAGTGCTTGTATCTGCAAAATATGTGCATTTGAAAGTGTTTGAGGAAAGCGGGTACTTTAGAAATACTTAAAAGTGTAATTAGTCTCTCACGTAATTGGCCCTTCTGGGAAATTTGTATACATAGGTTACTATAAATGTTCAAAATAATATCTTAATATTTTTGGAAATGACAGGTATTATCCCTGACATAACTAATGTTTTCTTAGATGCCTATACGACTACAGTTTTAATAGTAGAAACGTGACCACAATTAGTGGCCCCTAATATTTCGTTTGAAATCAATAAGCTACTATCAATCCATCATACAAATGTCAAGCAAATGTTTGCATACTGATTCTTTTCTACAATATCATAGATGAAAAAGGAGTCCTATTTAAAAGAACTTTACAAATATTTAAGTTACTTTAAGAATGATTATTCTAAAAAAAATCACCAATATGAATTTTTTAAATACAATTACCTTCCAAAATAGAATGCACTCCAGCCAACATAACCTGTTCTGTGTTTTGTCCACTCAAAGCCACCAGCAGCATGAATCCTCAGTCACTGTACCATGTTTTGATTTAATATTGCCCTCTGCCTCTTCCAAGTTGAGCTGAGTCTCTCCTTCACTGAGTGACAGGGTGCTGTCCTACTCTGGCAGCTCATGATTATGCCTCTGCCTGATGCTCAGTTCTTCGAATACTTGTGGTCTTTCAACAACTCCCTTTTCCACTCACCACTTCGAACTTCCTGTCCATTAAAATCCAGGCAGAAGCTAAGTTTATATGAAAAAACCCAAAAGCATATCCATTCAGAAAGAATAATTTTTGACGTATTCCTAAATTAAAAAGTTTTGAAATTAGAACCTTTATATATACCTAATTTCCTCTTCTGCAAAGTAACTTGCATAGCTTCTACAACAACTATTTTCTCCACAGCTTAACAGATTAATTTTTTCATGTGTACTTTATATTCTTGATTATTCTACCTATGGCAGAATGACTAGATATTCAAGCATCTAATAATGGAAAAGAGAAATTTTTGTGAGTTGGATGGTATAAGGGCATAAAACCTAACTTTAACATCCCATGAGTATCCATTAATATCAGACTTAAATACACAGATGCATTTGTATAACATGTTTTCTGATCTTTTAAAATAAAGTCAATTTACTTAATATAACAATATTGATTATTTTTGTTTCTTTTAGATACCTTTAGATCTTTTAGATTCATACATATTTATGTGTATATATATAACATGAATGACACTTTTAAAACTCATATCTAAATTTTTTATCTTTTAAAATCTCATAGAAAATCAAATTTAAAATATATCCCTTCTTGCAAAGTGGGATTTGACTAATTGCCTCCTTAACTTTAAAAGAAAATATGCTCAATTATTTCTACGCATTGCTTGGAATAATTGAAGAAGCTTGAAACATTCTACTCCAGCAGCTCTCAAAGTGTGATCCTGGGACCAGCAGCATTACCATCACTTGTGAACTTGCTGGAAATGCAAATTCCTGGGCCCCACCTAGGACCTACTGAATCAGAAACTCTAGAGGTTGGTCCCAGCAATCTGTGTTTTAGGAGCCTTCCAGGTGATTCCAATGCATGCTGAAGTTTGAGAACTGCTCTACACAATCAATGAATAATAGAAGAATAATTAAAGAAGAATCCATGTGGCCACTACTACTGGTCCCAATTCATATGATTTCTGGCCACATCCTATCAAGAGCAGCAACCCCAATCAATTTACTCCAAAAGTTGTTTCACATGTTATTTTATCTGTTGATTACATGATAATATAGTGAACAGAGTTATGTGAACTTTTGGTACATTCATAATTTACAAGCAATTACAAAATATCCAAGTGATGATTGCAAAAACATGTTGGAAAATGCTACCCCTTTCTAAGTTAATAAACCCACTTCCACAGCTTCTATACCCACAGGAATATAATTAAATATTTTCCTTATTCTTCTCAGTGACAAATACTATGTAGTAAATAGGGTTTATATCAAAGGGGCCCCTACCATTAGAAGCTGATGAAGAAAACACACTTGTACAGTACTTACTCTGTACCAGGAGTTGTTCTATGACATGTCCATGTATTGACCCATTTAATACTCACAGAAACCCTCGGAGGTAGACAGTAATATCCCAACCCCCATTGCCATAAAACGACTTGCCCAAGATCTCACATCTAGTAAGTACGGGAGCTGACATTTGAAGCCAAATAGTAAGAGCTCTCCAAGATAGATTGCCAAGGACAAAGTATGACAATTCCCAAAGGAGAAAATACAGATTGCAAATATACCACCTCCCTCATAATCAGACTTTTTTTTTTTAATCTTTTACTTAATACAAATTAAGTCAATACTCAACCTGAGTGACCATGCCAAGAAACTGACACTGAAATTTAAATTGCTAACCCATTTGGAAGCTTATTTGGAATAAATACCAAATATTAAGAGAGAGGAAAATGAGAAACCACAAAGTATAGAAAAAAAACAGCCTACTTGCATTCAACTGATTTTGAATCTTTAGATTGGAAATAGAATTTGCTAAGAAAAATAAATCATAGAATTGTTTCCTTACAACAGTCTTTCTACATCATTTGCGGCAGGCAAAAGGGTCACAGACTATATACATATAATTTTTTTAATGTAACCAAAACACCTATCTTGACTTTACCAAAACAAGTGTGACCTTTGGCAAACCATCCAAAGTTCTGAATTTTATTTTGGGGTTAGAAACAAAATGTGATGTCTGCCTCCTACACAAAATGTTGTAAAAATCAATAGAGATAAATGCACTATAAGTCAAAAATGTGATTTTATAGAATGATTTAAAAGAAAACGTAATCTTTTATATAAAAAATTAACATTGTTAAAATTTTTAATAATAGTTGTTATTACTATTAAGACCTAGAACTAAGATTATTTTCAAAAACATTGGTTTTTATTATAATATGCAGTTGAAGAATACAAATTCCTGGTATGCAAAGGCAACTAATAGAAGCAATAAAATCCACTTTCTTAGAAACACTTATGCATTTCACACTTTCAGAATACAGCCACTTTTCCCATGTCATGGCTACTTTTCCCACAGCAACAATCGGCACAAATAAAACCTAGAAAAGTCCAAAGATTTCAACATCCTACGAAAAAACTATTCTGGCCAAGTGAGTTTTAACTATGTATCATTTGTTGCAGGATACCAAAAATGGAAACTAAAAGTACAAATTCATCTGTGGCTTGAATTGCTCCTATCCCACCACTTGGGTTTTGGCTGACTAGGGAGCACTAGAAAAAATTAGATATTTTTGAGTAAAAATCAGAAGATAAGTTGGGCTATGATTCAGGTCCTAAGACAATAGCTGATCCAATTATTACTACGAAACTGATTTTAATCAATATTTTTTCCTAATGAGATATAAAATAAACATAAAACAAAACACAATTATAATTTTGTTTCTATAAATAAAAATTGTTTTAAAGAAAGATATTTGGTACATTCATAACCATTCATAAGAAATCATGAAACATCAGAGGGCTATCAAAAAAAATGAATACTGACAAAATGCTAAGATTTGTCATCAATACTGTCATAACTATAACCATTTTTTGTTCAACAAATTTGTAAGTCAGTGGACATATTTGTCATTTTCACATATAAATTCCTCCATAAAGACAGCATAAACTCAATGTCATCTTTGCTCCTTGAGATTCTCTTTTGTTTTAAAAGATTAAATTCAAATAACTACAAAGAATATCGTTATGTCTTTTCTCTAACTTCAAAGGCTGAGAAAAGACTTGTTTTTACCCAAAATTGCTGATCAGATTAAATATTTTGGGTGTCTAATTTTACTACAATCATTCTCCAGAAGATGTACAATCACTTTTTCCTTCTTAACCATGAGGTAAATCACAGTACTGAACTTTATGGTAATATTCAAGAAAAAAAAGCAGAACTTCAATGACAGTCTTGACAAAGGACTAGGACACTGCGGAAACCCAAATCATCTTTTTCAGAACAAAGTATAATATTTCACTCACAGCACATCTTTAAATGGCTGTCACCTTTGCTTAAATTGATTTACTTTCACTATTAAATAGCTCCACCCAGTTAAAATAGGAAGGATAATCAATTCTCCTGAATATTTTACAGAAAGCCATGTCAAAAGATAGAGGAATGGACTAAGTGATCTTTTAGTGTTCTTTTCATTTTTTGGACATAGTATGACATATTAGAAAGAATATGTGCTTCAGAGACATTTAGCAAACTACCTAAGGCTCACTTTTCTCAACTAGAAAATGAGAATCATATCTCCTTCAAAGGAGTACTATGAGAATAATGTGACACAAGCTACATAAAATACTTGGTATGGCATCTGGCACACAGTAGGTACTTCTCTTAGGTCAGACTGCCTAGAAGTAGTCTGAAATTGTAATTCTTACATAAACGAGCATTGAGGGTATGCTGTCAGGTAAAACCCATTGTGAGTGAAGAAAGCAGGTCAGGGCAGGAAAAAAAGCTAGTCAAAGATGTGGGTTTGATTGAGCTGTTTGCTGGTAAATGTCTCTCAGGGAGAATTAAAAAAAAAAAAAAAAAAAGCAGTAATTTTTAGCATGTGCCTGTTTCTCTGGTGCAAGTTCTCTCACCATAGTCAATTTTAAGTCATCCACATGATGTCACTGAACACAGGGTTTAGAGGAAATGCTAACACTCAGCTTCAGTGCAAGCTGGCTCCAACGCACCACTGGGTTAGGCTGATCTTTCAGGGATTTCTGGAATGTCAACAGCATCACAGAGTTATCCCAGGTAGAGGCAAAGGGACTGGCCTTGAGTACATCAGAATCAGTCAGTCTTTGACTGTGAGATGCCCTAGGGGAAAAAACATAACTTCCATAGGCTCCCATCAGCTAAGGGCAACTCTCAGGACAAGAGTTCAGCTGGGAACAGTTATCAGCCCATCCTCTGCAGCAGCTGGGAAATAAGTGCTTCTGGCTGATAAAGGTGATTCTGGTGGGACAGCAATGCCATCTAATATAGGGCTCAATAAATGATGCTAAATTAGCAGAATATTCATTCCTCTAAGTGATTCTTACAGTCCTGAAGCACTTTATTAACTTTAAGAGTTCGTTCTATCAACTTACCAGATAAACCAAATGACATCTGAGCTTGCTTCAAAATAAAAGGCAGTACTAATATTGAGTAGTGTGGTATCTTTCCAATAAGTGGATGCTGTGCTACAATGGACCATTTCCTCCTCTCTCCCGTTATATTTCTAAAAATCAGGACCCCAGACTCTCGCAGAAAACAAGCAGCAGCTTCTCTACCTCACCCTAGAACTCCAACGTGAAAAGAGCTGACCAAGATCTCTGTAGAGGTGACCACAGAGCAAACATCAATGAAATCCCCTCCAAATGGCAGCAGATATAGAGCAAAGGGGCAGGAGGTTCTTGACTGCTCTGGTATTTGGGTTTGAAGAAGGTTGGCTTACTCTCTAGGCTTCTTTGCACTCATTCTATCACTGACTAATTAACTCTATACCTCTCTATCCTCTCATTCGCTGATGCCAGATCCCACGTAAATGATGGCAACAAACTATGAGAATTTAATGGGCAGTCAGGATTTTAAGATTTGATGGCTATTAAAATGACATCTGTATAAAACCAGCAAACCAGGTAAGAAATGGATATTTTCTGAATCAAGACTATGGCCACCAAGTCAAGGAAAAATATGACAGAATATTAGAGGTATCGGAAATAATATAAAAATATTAGGACTAAATTGAGATAGTTCTCAGAGGACGGATATATGGTTTTGTATCTACCAATCAACCAATCAACCTATCATCTATTGTTGGAAGAGGTCATCGAGAGGACATGACTACTTGTTGACCCCCAAGCTGGACCCGGGCAATCAGAGGCTCCTCGCTCCTCCCCTGTCCTGGGAATGTACATTCTGCCCACTGTTCCCATGGTTCTGGGAGCCATTTCAAGGACGAAACCTTAGGAGAGCACTGTGTTGTTGAGATAATCTGGATGGTATTTGTGAGTGAACCCAGTTAAGGCCTCTAAATAAACTTTTAAGATTCTGATGGGTGAGTCAGCGATCTACTAGTCTAGTGGCCGCCTGAGACAAAAGCTGTATGTAAATTCTCTTGCTTATGAAACCTTCCACCTACTAATCTGGAGTCGTCTGCCTCTTTCTTCCACCTCTCCCTGCCCTCTGTGTACAGGCGCCAGTTTCAGATTCTACCTGGGGATCTCTCGAGGATGTAAACAACATCTATCTGTATCTAAAACCTTTAAAAGACCAGGGATGGTAATAACGGAAGGAATTTATATGGTTTTTATAGGCTACAGGAACTAAAAGTTTAAACCAATAAAATGTTGGTAATTTTAAATATCGCAATACCTTACCCTCAGCTGACAGTCTTCAAATGCTCACTGAAGCTCTTAGAAAACTCTTAAATGGACAACCTCAGAACTCTGATGAAGATTTAACTATTGCAATGAGATGGACATAGAAAATTACAATTTTCTAAAGCAATGCTTTGGCAACATCTCTTATTCACCACATTTTCTGAATTTCCCTGTTTTGACTGGTTAGAATTATACTTGTTTTATTCGCATATTCTTATTTGGCTTCACAACATTTTGCTGAGAAATCTCTGAAAAACTCTGTATTGAGTGGGAACTAAAGATATTATAGAAGATACTGATAATAGAAATACTAAAGCATATGTAAAAATTGGCCTGTTGACATAAGAAATACTATAATTACAGTTTTCTAATTGAAGGATATTACAAACAGTGATTGGCGCTGAGTTAAGCAGTATCTCAAAAATTCCTTTTCAGGCTGGCCCCGTGGTCTAGTGGTTAAGTTTGGTGTACTCTGCTTCGGGGGCTCAGGTTCAGTTCCCAGGCATGGACTTACACCACTCATGGGTGGCTATGCTGTGGTGGTGATCCACACACAAAACAGAGGAAGACTGGCACAGATGTTAGCTCAGGGTGAATATTCCTCAGCAAAAAAAAAAAATAAATTCCTTTCAACCACACAATGACCTTAGGTTAAATCCAAGTTTACTTGCAAATAATTCTTTACATTTTGTTTTCAATTATAAGAATTGTATGTTTATATTTTTAAGAACTACTTTTTGAAAATAGGTAAACTTGGATTTTAAAAATGCATGATGTGAGACAGGAGGCAAGAGGTAGAATGAATATAAGCTGTGTAAGTAGGACTGACTGAACCAGGTTGAAGTATTCTGCTTTGCTCTGTGTAGTACTGCCATGAATTTATCATTGGTATAAAAAGCTGTTATAATCTTATGCATTTTGAAGGAGATTTGAGAAATAAACACCCAAGGCTTTGTCCACAGAGCCATCCAAGTTAATCAGTCTTTGTTTCCAGAATCATTGTGGGACCCTGAAGACAGTCGTCATCAACTCTCAAAAGTAAATCCAAAAATATAAAATAAAAGTGGCATTGAATATCTAGATGATAGTTTAGAAACAAAATACACACACACACATATATAAACAAAGCTCTTGGTAACCATATTGAACAACAACAAAAAAGAACATGACATTGAAACTGTGAGGATACAGAATGTAAAATGAGTCTAAGAAAGATTAATTTTATGCTACCAATTAATACACATTTAAATTACATGACTGGTGTTCACTTTACTGCATTGTCTCATTACTTTATTCTAGTAAATGATTTAAAAAAAAACTTATGCAGGATAGGATTACTACCAACCATGGTCGAACTCTAGTTTCCCTCCCTAAGATCTTAAGTTCCTCAAACAACCAATGTTCCAATTAAAGGGATTTCAGGTAACAATCCTTTTACGTACTATACTCTTGAATAAAATTCTGTACCTCACACTGAAAATACATTGAAAGATGTGAGTCCCAACTTGCACCTCTAAGAATAGAATAGTGCAAAACAGCTTGACCAAACTGGACTTAAACCAGGCTTCAAAACTTGTGTCCAACGTTAGAAAAGTTAACTCCTCCAAGCTTCAGTATCCTCCGTCACAGAATGTATATAACTGCATGATGGAGTTGTTGCAAGAACCGTGTAAGATAAGGTATCTAAAGTTGTTAACGCCATACCTGGAACATTTTAAGTACTCAGTAAATCTCATCTGTTCCAATTATGCTAGGTCTTGGCTACAAATATCCAAAGCCATGCAGAGATATCATAATTTTCATTTGAAAAGTGACACCTGGACATATGAATCAAATGACTAATACATATCCTTGCCCACTTAGATAACTTAAAAGAATATAATTTATTACCACACTACTTGTTGCCAGAAATCCAGAGGTTTACAATAAAATTTTTGAAAATATAGAGAAGTTTGAAGTAGTGGGGAATTAGATTTCTTTGACTACAGGCAAGCAGAGGCTCAGATGTTGGAGCAATACAGTTGAATGTCCACTAGGTCAAAAGTGTACTTTGCTCTATAGGAGGGCACACAAATGTTTACGATCAATAGGTTTTAGGTATGTCGACAAAATGATATAAGAAAGCTTATAAAATGATTTCCAGGAGAATGATACAAACCCCCAACGGCGCTTATTTTTTTACCAATAAAAACAGAAAAATAAGTTAAGCCAAACTCTCAAATTCTTCTTACTCAGCTTATTATCTAAATAGGAAAACTTACTCCAATACAAACATTTAAATTTGGGGTAAATTTGTCACTTTTTCCATTTTCAAATTTACCCCCAATTTAAATAAATTAAATAAATTAGAGGATAAAAACAGAAAACCCCAAAACTCAACTAATAAGAGTTTAAGAAAAGAAGATTAGAGAAAAAGGAAGTAGTAACAATAAAGGAATGACATGATAAAATTTACCAGAAATGAAGAAAATGAACTTCCAGATAGAAGGGGACCACATTATTATCAAAAAAATAAAAAGGAGCTGCACTGAGGGATACTGTCATCACATTTCAGAAGAGCATCAGAGTTATCATTTCACTCTTATCTTCCCTTCTTGCTAAATACTAAGATGTCAAATGACATCTGATCCCCGATTTTAGTGTGTGATGTTCTAAATGTTCTAAATGTGATAGTCATAATATGGTTTAATCAAAAAATCTTATTTAACTTAGTGGGAAGATAATGGTTGTGAAGTTTATGCACGCTGTTTGGAAATATAGAATAAATACCCTGAGTAATAGCGTTTGAAGTGGGGACTTAAGGTTTGGGATTGATGACACAGGGGGCCAATGGTTCTCTATTCCTGTTTTTCAAAAAGTAAAATAGTTCCCTTATAAGGCAAAACTAACAAAATACAAACCCCATGAAAAGAAGAATTTTTAAATAAAAGAGAAATCATCAGTTGTAATAAAATTATTTTATTCCTCTAGCAAGGGAAATGAAATATATATATTCAGTAAATTAAACAATTCAAGGAAAAACATCTCATTGATTCAATACATTTTAGATATTTCATAAAGGAAATCTCTCTAATGAAATGGAGGATACAATGTGTTTTACTATGGAGGATAATATGTAAATCACGCTGGGTTTGCTTGTGCCGTCCTTAGTTGAGAAAAACACACACTACTTAGTTGAGGTTTAGGCTCTGATAAAACTACATAATTAGAGCCAGTGGCACTTCCTGAAGGAATCCATTGTCTCATGAGGCGGAAGGTAAAATGTGTGAGATGGTATCACATTCCAATAAAATGTATAACTTTTCATCAAATATGCCTTTCTAAGCATTTACTAAGATGCAATCAGGTGAATAAAAAGATAATCTTTTTATTTAGTGTGCTTGAAGATCAAACAGCCTCAGATCGTTTTTAAATATCTATTTTTCTTATTCACCTGGAGAAAATTTCAAAGGTGACTTTGTCTGCTTGGAACAAAGTAATAGGATCACAATGACAGGAAAACACAAGGGAGACAGAAAGTGCTGTCATTCTTCTCTGTCCCACATTCCACAACCAAACAAAAGGGGAGGGTCCAGGGTTAGCACAGCACGTGTGTTCTGACTGTGGTCAGTCAATCAACAAATACAGGGTTCATGCTAATTTGTGCCACGTCCAGGAAAGAGTAATGACCAAGTCAGGCTTTGTTACTACTGGCCAAGTCTTAGCTCAGTGGGTCTCAAACTTTAAGGCCCAACAAATCATCAAGAGATCTTGTTAAAACGTAGATTTTCATTTAGCAGGTCTGGGGTGGGGCCTGAGAGTCTGCACTTATAATATAATCCCAGGTGAGGCCCAGGCTGCCTCAGAGTGGACCACACTTTGATTGGTCTGGGTTTACAGTGCACAAAATAGTCATTCAGTCCCACATAGTCAAGGTTCACCCAACAGGAGAAGGCAAAGTAGCCTAAATTCATCATTTCTCACTAGCGTATATAAACTAATTAGTATAGGCAAGGAAATAGGCAATTTGAAGCATTTTAGGTGAACCCAAGAACTCACTGGAACATTTTCCAGGGACATCCCAGCAAGAGAACAATCACCTGCCAGGTTCTTGCAGTGAATCGCATGCCTTGGATAAGCACTGCATAAGCATCCAACAGTACCCACGGGAACACTTCTACATAAAAGCACACTCCACACACTGACACTAGGGCAGGGTCATCAGCCTGATATACTGAAAATAAAAATGAGAGAAGTTAGTATTTCAAGTATTTCAAGTACTTCAAATGGAAAGTCCAGCTCAAAATAGGGCAAGGAACTATGTCCTATCCAGAGGCTTTGATAAGCTTTTAAACAAATATTTCCTATCCCCAATCCTATTTGCATAGCATGAAAATTTGTCCTAGATAGTGAAGAGGTAAACAAGACTCTCATGCTTACAAACTCATTAGCAAGGGTCTCAAATAAGAGATTTTTAATAATGCTTATCTCCAAGTTAAGATACCTGAAGAATGTAAAAACACTGACACTTTAATATCCTATTATGATATATTTTATTTTGATCTTTATTAAGATTGTATAAAGCATTCATATTAGCTCTCTCCAAAACAATAACAGAAAATCTCAAACCAATACAAAACTTCACTATAATATTTTAACTCACAACCAATCTTAACCATGTTGCCTGATAGTAGAATTATAACGAGATTCCATTATCTCCTGTTCTGTTTCAAATAGGAAACATGAATGAGACATATGCTGAATTATTGTTCCTGCTGAAGTAAAAATATCCATGGTTTAAATAAAATATCTTAAAGATCCAGTTTCTATTTAACAAAAAAGCCTTACTAGCTAATTAAAATCATGGTCTAATAACCAATTAAAGATTAATGTAGTTTAGAACAAGTCATTCCCTGACAAACTTTGATAAATCCATGGGCTAAGGTATAAATACAAATATTTATATATTTTATTTGAGTATGTTATTCCTGTTCAACCTTATTGGTTTTGATAATTATGGGTGAAATGATGCTTAAGTATACCAAGAACAACCAATAAATATAACACTTATTGACATTTTAACATTCTGTGAAACTGCTTACATTTACTAGGAGGAAAAAAAAATCCCTAAAGCAATTAAAGTGTGGATGCCTACAAATGAATGCAGATTAATGTAAAATTAATGAAGTATTTGTAGGGCATTTAATGCCTACATCCTCAGGAACATATGGTCTGTTTGAGAACTAGTAAATTGACTGCCAACATTTATTTTGAGATTTTTCAAGCTTAATTGTGGTAACGGGTGATTTTTATTCATATTTATTTACAACTAATCAAGTAGAGATAGAAAAATCAACTTCACCAGACTCTGGACAAAATAAAAACCAACGAATTATCTGGCTCAATTATTTATGATCTAAATGGGAAAAATCCAAATGTAATATTTCTAACATAAACTATTTAAATGAAATGATTTGATGTGCATGATTATTTTTGTAGCAATCTTACATATATTGGAAATAAGCTTTCTCCCCCTTGAGTTCTTTCAGTCTATCAGCCAATCATCATCAAATTATGGTGCTCAGGATTACTTAGGAGCAAATGGTTTAAAAAGAAGATGACGGAAAAAAAAGTTTATTTCCATAGATAAACTTTGTATAAAGGAGATAAAATTGAGTAACAGAGGCACAAGATAGTTAAGAGTCAGACCCTCCTCAGATTTAAATTATGGTTCCACCACTAACCAGCTACATGACCCTGAAAATGTCACTTAACCTCACGAGATCTGTTTTCTCATCAATAAAATAGGGCTAATAACAGTACCTAACACAGTGGTTCACATGACATACTGTAAAGAAAGCCTGGATTGAAGCAGCACATGACAGAGAAATAAGAGTAACCTAGTATCATACCAGGAAAGTTATTCAGGCTACTTACAAAATTTCTTTCAAGAAAGAAATCTATAAAATCTTTTTCTTCATTGAAAAATACATAAATGTAAACAGATTGATATTAAACACCATATCAAATAAGTTCAAGTACAATCAAATGCGCACTTCTTTGGCAAGCGTTTCTATATTCTAAGAATCTTCTGTTATGTTTTCAGATGATCTACACAAGGCTTAATGGTCATCTCACGCAGCTTGAACGACATGAGAAGGGGGGAAACACAGGACTTGGCACGAATCCCACATGTAAGGACTGAAGAGAAGTCAGCAGAAGTGCCCTGGATGCAGAGGACACCCGCAGACAGGCAAAGTGGTCCGAGTTGTCTCAAAAGGTCAGTCACGACAGGCAGAAAACAATGGATGCTGCCCAGTGTGGGGCACTATTCCAGGCCTGAAGAAGAGGACCGGCCTGAGCAAAGCCGGACAGCCACTGAACCGGGCACACAGCTGACCTCCTGCCTTTTAGGTTGCCTGTGATACTGGTTTTGTGACTGGTCATAATTAAGGAGAAGAGAGCAAGCAGAATCTGTCTTATGATAAAATCAAAATGAACACAGAAAGAGAGGGTGAAACAAGTCTGTGAGAACAGACAATGGAGTCTAAGTAGCAGCAAATAGAAGTAAGGAGAAATATACATCCCCTATGTGTGTGATGGTGCTGGGTTCTTGGTGACTTAACTATGAACCACAACCACACAGTGGGACTAGCCAATTTGATGTTTTTCTTTTATTTCAAAAATGGGTATTTAAAGTGCTTATGACTTCTCCATTGCCACTCCTTGAATTCAAGCCTCCATCATTTCTCACCTGGATTACTACAATAGCCTCTTCACTGGGCCCTTGCTTCTATTCCTGTCTCCTTCTCAAATCCGCCTTTTAAAACATAAATCAGACCATGCAACGCCTCCCCTTGAAGTACTTAAATGCCCTCTATTTGATTTAGAATAAAGTATGAATACCCTTCAATGATCTACAAGACATGCATGATATGACATATGGCTACCTCTCCATCATCTGTGCTCCTGATGGTCCGTGTGCTACAGGCTCCCTGGTCTGCTTTCAGTCCCTTCAATATATTAAATTCTTTTATACCACAGGACAATCGGAATTGCTCTCATCTTTCTTTTGAATAGTTAACCCTTGGGGACCTTCACACAGCTGGCGCCTATGCATCCTTCCATTCTCAGCTTCCATGTATGCTCTACAGAAAGGGCTCCGCTGTCCACACAGTGTAAAATAGCCTCTTTCCTTAAATCACTGCTCAGTTTCTGAGTTACTCTCTATCACTTTTCCTAGTTTGTTCACTGCATTATCAACATCTGGAATTTTCCTGGTTATTTAATCACAAATATGTCTTCCTCATTAGAATGAATTCTTCTTTAGGGCAGGTACCTTGGCTCTGTTTCCAAGGTCTAACAAATAGTAGATACTCATATACAATCTGTCCAAGAAAAGAACAAATGATAAAGAATCTCAGGGGACGGGGGAGGGTTGTGCCTACAAGTGGGAATGAAGTGTTTGTATTTCCAGCTGCTATGGACCATATTGTGTCCCCCTTAAATTCATATGCTGAAGCCCTAAATCCCAATGCGACTATATTTGGAGTAAGAAAGTAATTAAGGTTAAATGAGGTCATAAGGGTGAGGCCTTGATCCGATGGGATCAATGTTCTCAAAAGAAGAGACACCAGAAAGCTACACTCTCTCTTTCTGCCCACCCCTCCACTCCCCAGTAAATCCCTGTCCAAGTGCTGAGGAAAGGTCACGTGAAAAGACAGTGAGAAGCTACAGTCTGGGAGCCGGAAAGAGAGCTCTCATTTATTAGAAATCGATTCAGCCAGAACCGTGATCTTAGACTTCTAGCCTCCAGAACTGCGAGAAAATGATTTCTGTTATTTAAGCCCCACAGTCCATGGTACTTTGTTATGGCCACCTGAGCAGACTAAGACAACAGCTATGGGGTCTGTGGAAAAAGGAGGCACTCAAAATGAGACAAGAAAAGATGCAAAAGAATTTATCATTTACAAAGGATCATTGTTGCAAGTACATGTGTATTATGTTTATAAAATGACTATTATTAGCAAATATATAGGAAGTTTGTAATTAGCCAGGGGCAAGAGAAAAAGCAGAAAGAAGTAACACGGATTAAAGATATCTGCAAATGAAGTGGGAAAAGAGCTTCCAAGACATACCAGGGGAAAAAGAAAAAAGCCATATCAAAGAGGAAATTGACAGCATACAGGACAGGAAATTGTCTTGTCTATATTTTTTACAGAGAATTATGACTGACATATTTTGATGTTACACAGGGAGTTAAACACTCATCTCCAGATTCCAGAGATGCTAGATTCAACTGTAAGTTCCAGAAAGCCTGAAGCCTAGGGGTAAATGCAGGTGTCATATATGAAAGTCAGTGAAAAAGGAAAAAACCCATGAAAATCCACCTCTTCACCTTCATCCACCTTGTGTGAAGTGAAAGGTATTCATACTTGGCATTCTGCTTTCATGTGTCAGTTACAGCTCAGTGTTCTGGAACACACCTCATTCATTCATTTAACCAACCTTGTGGTGAGAGTGCTATCAAAGATGTCCAGGAAGCCAATCCAATTCCCTGATTCAGGTTCACTCAGACAAAAAGTGGGAATGTGGCAGCAAAAGCTCATGAAGTTCATTATCTAGTGAGCTTGAAAAAAGGAGAGCATCAACAAAGTGCATTGGTCTATCCAAGTGGGTGGCTACTTTAAGTGATTAGAGCCCTGCATGATGCAGCTGGGAGGAGAACAAAACGAGCCCCTACCTCACTCCATCACAACTTTAGTCCTGAACTCCCTCCTCCACCTCAGTGTGGACTCCACATTCTCAATTGTACCCGAATGGTCCTGCTGTCTGACTCAGTTCCTGTTGAAATCTTGCCCTGATGCACAGCACAGCTTCTCGCTAAGGCTCATTTCCTTCAATAACCACAATTGATTCTTCCCCTGACCCTACTGCCTTCATCCACTTCTGACCTGAATGAAGCCTCTCTTGCTAGACACAGGCTCTCCCTACCAATCAAAACAAGTGGTGTTCCCAAAGATTTCACTTCAGCCACATAAGTAGAGGGCAGACATATTACGGCTATATCTAAGTGCTTCGTCCAGCTGAAATCTTCTGGGAATCCAATATTTTACTGTTCTTCCCTACTTAAGACCTTCTTCAAAGAGTAAGAACCGGTGCTGGCCCGATGCCCTGCACGTAGTGGAATTTCAACAAACATACATAGATTGAACTTTGCATGGAAAGTTATCTAGGGACATTCCGGCCCTTATTATTTCGCTATGTCAACAGCCTCCTACCTGGGGCTCCCTGCCTCCAACTTTTCACCACTTCCAGTCTATTGATCTTGACACAGTCAGATTACCTTCTCAAAATATTAAAAGGTACTCAACAAACATCTTCACTGATGACGACATAATCCTGGCCACTCTTTCTATAAAAGCATTCTTTAGGGGGGCTGGCCCGGTGGCCGAGTGGTTAAGTTCGCGCGCTCCGCTGCAGGCGTCCTGGTGTTTCGTTGGTTCGAATCCTGGGCGCGGACATGGCACTGCTCGTCAAACCACGCTGAGGCAGCGTCCCACATGCCACAACTAGAAGGACCCACAACGAAGAATATACTACAATGTACTGGGAGGCTTTGGAGAGAAAAAAGAAAAAAATAAAATCTTTAAAAAAAAAAAGCATTCTTTAGGTATAAAAAAAGTACATTTTTCCAAAAACAAAGTAGAATTTTTTGTTAAATCAGGAGGGGGTTTGAGATGCTATACTACATTCTTTCTTGGTTTAATTTTTTCTGACTTGTCCATATACTTAACTGATTCATTATCCTAAACATAATGTAGGTTATCACTAATAATAATTTTGCTTTTATACATTTTCTTCAATATATTAAAGCACCCTTAAAACTATTATTATTTTATTTAGTCCTTAAAATAATTATTAGAAATGTGCACACTCAGGAGAAGAGAACGTAAGTGACTTGCCCAGTGTGACACAAGGACTTGGTGTTATGGTCAGGACTAGAGAATGTGTCCCAACTCCTAGTCCAACATTTTTAAAAAGTACAAAATTTCAAAGAAATAAAATCCTCCTTACTACCTCATGTAACTGACACATTTATTTCTTGGCAACAAGAGTGAAACACTTGTCAGAAATAGCTCTGCATTAACTTCTGGTTGCTAAAGAACACTCCAAGAAACTTTCTAATCCATCACTGTCAATCTTGCTGCCATTGCAACATGAGTAGGTTTTTTTTCCCCAAACAAAAGACAAAATTTCCCAGGGGTTGGGGGTCAGCGCCGTCGCCGAGTGGTTAAGTTCTTGCTCTCCGCTTCGGCAGCTCAGGGTTTCACCAGTTCGAATCCTGGGCTGCGGACACGACACTGCTCATCAGGCTATGCTGAGGTGGCATCCCACATGCCACAACTAGAATGACCCACAGCTAAAAAGACACAACTATGTACTGGCGGGCTTTGGGGAGAAAAAGGAAAAACAAAATCTTTAAAAAAGAAAAGAATTTCCCAGGGGTCATGTTTATTAACACCACACAGTCTTATTCAGTGCCCATATACGATGAAGTCCATTTAATGGCCCATCTGCCGAATGTGTATGGTTTCTGGAGAGGTCCTTCTTCCCCTCACTGAAGGCACAGACATTCAGAAGAGGAAGATTCATCGCCATTACAGTTAATAATGCGAGGTTCTCGACCTAATAACTTCAATCTCTACAGTTTTCCATGTAGGCCATAAAACACAAATGGGGAGTCCATTGTTTTCTTTGATAAAAATATGGTTTGAGTTAGTCATTTAAAATGTAATCGCTGATGACTATGACTTATTTCATTAATGCGTCCAGTTTTGTACCAAATAAAGCTATGTAAAATCCTCTGTGTTCCAACGAATACTCTTACTTGAAATCAACTTTTCAGTAACCGTCAAGGATATGTTCACAGTAGCCAATCAAATATATCTGGAGAAAAATCTTAACTGAAGCCATCTATCGTCAATACTGCCTCACACAATATAATTATTTGCTTCTTAAAACTTTTTAAAATAAAGATTTCTTTCTCTATATATCAAAGAAAGACATTCGCATTGTCTAAAATTTGAAAAATGTACATAATCTCACAACTTGTGAAATAATGACATGATGATATTTTGGTGTATGACACCAGTTATATTTTCCGTGTTCACATGGAATTACATACATAATAGCCTTGGATTAATAAAATTAGATGGTTGAATAGAGGGCTGGCTGGTTGGCTTGCTGGCTGGCTGGCTGGATAGATGGTTGGATGAGAGGATGAATAGTTTTTTTCATTTGACATTGTGTCATGCGAATTTCCAATCCTTAAACAGGTTTAGATTGTTATACTTGATGTTTGTATAAGAATCCATTATTATCTTATCATAACTTAGCCATTCCTTTACTGTACATTTTATAAAGTTGTTTACTTCTTAAAATATTGTTTATAACACTTTGATAAACATACCTATAAATATATATTTTTCCCAATCTTAGATATATTCTTAAAAGTGAACTGACGATGTCAAAGGTATAAATCTTTAAGAGATTTAGATTCATAATATTAGATCATCTTCCAGAAGTGGGAAATTAGTTGCATCAACCTACTTTTCCAATCACAGTATATTAGAACTTAACTGAAGCCTTATCAGCTTGAGTTTTCTGTTTGTTTGTTTTTCTAATTCCTTCTAGTCCTTCAATCAGATAATCATTTATAGGTTCCAATTTTGATTACTGTTTTAATTTGAACATTTTTGAGTATGGATGAGGGCGAATAATATATTTATAAGCATGCAGTTTTATTGGATTTGCTTGTATTGTCTGCTTATGGTAAAAACTCTCTGTAGCTGACATCATGCCTGGGTATGGCAAATATCTTCATATATTAGCTTTGTTAATTGCCAATTTAGAATTTAGTCGCTTTATACACACAAGGAGACAAATCCCATACTCTTTCCCAACATAGGGAAAGAAAAGCTTCCTCTCCACTCCAAAAGAGGAGAGACTGCCTTCGAAACAGCTTCCAATGGAAGCAAATATAAAGACATTTACGTCTTTTTTTAATGGTGGCAAGACAAAGATAAGATAAAATTGACCACCTTAAGCATTTGCAAGTGTACAGTTCAGTAGTGACACGTATATTCCAATTGCTTGTGTAACCAATCTCGCAAATGTTTCCATCTTGCAAACCTGAATTCCACACCCATTAAACAACAGCTCCCTATTTTCCCCTCTCCCTAGCCCTGGAACCACCATTCTACTCTCTGTTTCTGTGAATTTTACTACTCTAGATACTTCACCTAAGTGGAATCATATAGTATTTGTCTTTTTGTGACTGGCTTATTTCACTCAGCATATCTTCCAAGTTCATCCATGCTGTAGCATGTGTCAGAATTCCCTTCCTTTTTAAGGCTTAGACATCTAACTTTTAAAAATCTCTTGGATCACCTGACGTGATCATCTCACTAACAAAACAAATCTCCCCCAGTTTCCACAGTTTGAGATCCCTTTCACTTCCTGACCAGTCTCCCTTCTCCATATTCATTGGTGCCCTCTTCCACTAATGAGCCTCCCTTGTCCCAATCCCAAGGGACATAACTAAATCCATTATTAATCCAAGAGGGAAACTTGGGAAGAAGAACAGGCAGGGCTTAGATTTTGCCATCGCATGAAACTTCAACATCTTCTCAATGGGATTTTTCCCTTTAGTATGCGAACTTGTCCATATGTCCTTACTCCCACAAACTTTTAAAAGAACTTTCCAGGAATGTCTGCCTCTAGTTACTACCCTCTCTCTCTTTATCCTTTAAGAAGTATTTTCAAAGTTTAGTTTACAAGTATTGTCTCTACTTCTTGACCTTTCATGTATTCCTGCTGCTTCTACCACTCCTCAGAAATTATTCTCTCCAAGGATAATTTTTATGTGTGTAAAATTAGACTGACATTTAGTCTTTCTATTACCTGACTTCTCAGGAGCCCTTCACGTGGTTGCTTATGCCTTTCTTCTTAAAATATCTCTTCACCATTGACTTGTGTAGCACTTCTCTCTGCTGATTTTTCTCCCCGATTTCTAGATGCTTCTTCTCAGTTATCTGCATGAGCCCCTCATCCTCCAGTTATTCCTTAAATGTTACTCTTCCCCAGGTGTCAGTTCACAGTCTACAACCTACTTGCTTTCTCACCATGAACACTCCCACACATTCATAAAATGCTATCATCCACAACCAGGGCTTCAAATGTTCAGTTCCAAATACCTATCTCCATTCCACCTTCAGGCCTATAAATACAACTGCTTAATTGACAGCCACATCAACTTGGCTGTCCTAAAAACATCTGAAACTCAAATATTTTGTACAGCATATCATTTTTGGGAACTCAACAAAAATTTCTTTTGTGAATAAATGAAAAACAGAATAAATAGATGACATATTTATGTATAGATGTATTCGTCCTAACAACTTCAATGATTTCATCTCACTAAAAGCACTTCTCTATTTGGTTGTCCACCTCTCTCTTGCCCAGTCCAAGATTTTCTTGGACATAGCAAGCCCAGAAAATCAACACTGTGGAAAATGTTCCTCAATTCCAACTGCCTGAATCTTGTCCAGGCCATTGCTTTATAACTTTATCCTTCCCTTGACAGTTTTAGAAGGATACTGAAGAAATGACAATTTCAGATATCCACACAGGATACTTCCACTTAACCTTGACTTTAACTAGTGACTCTTCCCCTTTGGAACCTCAGTTTCCTCATCAGTAATTTGAGGGGTGGGCTAGAAGAGCCCTAATAATCCTTCCACTTCTCATACTTTGTGCAAGTGGGTGGAATATTTAACAATTGACAAGGCACTTTCACACATATCTTCTTTCCTGAGTCATAATGCATAGGTTATCACACGTATCAGCCTTCGATTTAAATAGATCAAAGGTTAGAATTTAGGTACATGTATGGGGGAAGAGAAGGATTTGTAAAGAAAATCACATTACTGCTGCATTAGACAGCTTCAGTTGCAGGGTCCAAAGAGAGAGTATATGTCTTGGAATCAGTTCATGACAACAGCTAAGAAGTCTACCCTCCAAAATCAGTTGCTACAAGTGATCGTGTCTCTTTTTCATTTATTCTAAAATACAGTAAAACAGCTAAGGACACGGGCTCAAAAGGTGCTCAAACCTTTGGCCTACAAGTTGCCTAAAGACCTTTGATTGAGCTCATCTGGGCAGAGGCCTTGCATTCTGCATTTCCATCAATCTCTCAAGTGATTCTAGGATGAGATGTTGTTGGGACGCTGATGGCACCTTTAGTAGTAAAGCTCTAGAGCCACTCGGTCAGATTCAAATCTTGATTTCTCAACTTATTAGTTCTATGATATGAGGCAAGGCATTGACTCTATCTGTACCTCAAGTTTCTGATCTATAAAATGGTGAAGATAATAATACAGACTTTGTAGGACTGTTATGAAGATAAACTGAGATAATCATGCAAAGTTCTTCAAACAGTGCCTGGTAAATAATATATTTTGGTAGGTGTAATATTATTTAGCATTGGGTAAGGTTTCTCTTTTTTTCCCAATCTACCTCCAAGCTCTATTTCCACAGTTTGCCTACAAAAGCTAATTACAGATTATTTGATAATGCTTCCCAGACACAGTCTTATTTTACTGTTGTCTCAAAAAGTACTATAAGAAAATAAAGCTCTTCCAAAAATGGAAGCTATAGACAACACCTGAAATATCTATTAATAGGTTTAATTTATGATTAACACAGTGAATGTGATAAATCCGCCCAAACTACACAGCCACTCCTTTGCTCAGAAATCTTTAAAGAATCCTCTATGTTCAATGAAAAAAGTCCAGACCACCTAGCCAGATATTCAGGGCCCAAACTGCATTTCTGATCTTGCCTCCTATCACTGCCCTTTACTCACCATACAATCTAGTTAAGCAGAACATTCTGTAGGTTCACGCACTCATCCATATTTCCCATACAGCTATTGACTAAATAGTACATTTTTCCCATTTTTAAAATCTTCCAGTTAAATACTTTTTATTTCACTTTTTTACATTTGACATATATTCACTTCTCAAATTCTGAATGTAAGATAGTCAAATACTCTACTCAACCATGAAACCCAGGTGAGTACGCAGCACATTAGTAACATCCATCAATCATTTGTATAGAACTTTACACATTAAAAGCTTTCTCACATACATTATACACCCTTCCTTATGAGGAAGGAATCATTACCTCCATTTTGTAAATGAACAGTCTAAGCCTCAGGGTATACAAGTAACTTATCAAATTCATACAAACTTTGTGACAGCACAACTGATGTGTCATAGGATTCTCTTTTAGATTGAATAGATAATCCAAAATAACTAGAGAAGTTCAGTGGTGGGCAGCTTGAAAATGGCCACAATTTCCACATCCTGTTACTCACACCCTTGTATGACCACCTCCTGAGTATAGAAAGGACCTGGTAACTTGCTTCTAACAAAAAGAATATGGTACAAATGATGGGATGTCAATTCTTGGAAACGATTACTAAAATATTGTGATTTCTGTCTTGTTTGCACATTCCCTTGCTCTCTCGCTTGTTCACATCAATGAAGCCAGCTGTTATTGAGTGAGCTGCCTTACTGAGAGGCTCACAAGACAAGGAACTGAGAGCAGCCTGCCCAACAGAGAAGAACTTAGTCTCTGAGTTCAACAGCCCATGAGAAACTGAATCCAGCTGATAACCACATAAGTATTTACAAACAGACCATACCCCGGATACGCCTTGAGATGACTGTGGCCCCAATCTCCATCTTGATTATAGCTTTGTGAGAAAACTGGAGCTAAAGGATCCAGTGAAGCAATGCCCAGATTCCTAACCCACAGAAACTGTGAGATAATAAACATGTTTTATTAAACGACTAGGTTTTGGGGTAATTTGTTATGTAGCAATACATAACAAATATAAGTTGCAAATATTATTATAACTTTTAAGTTAACAGCCAATGCTGTATGAGATTATTTTCTCTATCATGTTTGCATTTAGAAATTAAACGTCTGGTTAGCAAGATGATGGAATAGAAAGTCCCAGCTTTGGATACATTCCTAGAAACATACAATCTACCAAGACTGAACCATGAAGAAACAGAAAATCTGAACAGACTTACAATAACTAGTAAGGAGATTGAATCAGTAATCGAAAACCTTCCAACAAAGAAAAGCCCAGGACCAGATGACAACACTGGCAAATTTTACCAAACATTTAAAGAACAATTAATGCCAATACTTTTCAAATTCTTCCCAAAAATTGAAGAGGAAGGAAGACTTTCAAGTTCATCTTATGAGGCCAGCATCACCACGACATCAAAGCCAGACAAAGACAATACAAGAGAACTAAAGTACAGGCCAACGTCCCTGATGAATCTAGACGTGGAAATCCTCAACAAAATACTAGAAAACAGACTCCAACAGCACATTAAAAAGATCACACATCATGACCAACTAGGATTTATTTCTAGTATACAAGGATTGTTCAACATAACAATAACAGTCAATGTGATACACTACTTTAACAAAATGAAGGATAAAAATCACATGATCATGTCAATAGATGCAGAAAAAGGCATTTGACAAAACCCAAATCCTTTCATGATAAAAATACTCAAGAAACTAGGAATAGAAGGATATTCTTAATGTAATAAAGGTCATATATGACAAGCCCACAGCTAACATTGTACTCAACAGTGAAGAACTGAAACATTTTCCTCTAAGATCAAGGAGAAGGCAAAGATGCTACCTTCTGCCACCTCTATTCAAAACAGTACTCGAAGTCCCAACTACTGAAATTAGGCAAGAAAAAGAAAGAAGAGCAATTGAAATTGGAAATGAAGAAATACAAATATCTCTGTTAATAGATGACATGATCTTACATGCAGAAACTATTTCCAAGAGATATTTGCAGTCCCCTGTTTGTAGCATTATTCACAATAGCCAAGAGGTAGAAACAACCTAAATGTCTATCGTATGAATGATAAAGAAAATGTGATACATACACATAATGGACTATTACTCAACCTTAAGTAAGAAGGAAATCCTGTCATACGTTACAACATGGATGAACTTGAGAATTATACTACCTGGAACAAGCTAGTCATCGAAGAACAAATACTGCATGATTCCCCTACATGAGATATCTAAAGTAATCAAACTCATAGGAACAGAATGTAGAACCAGGGGCCGGGGTTGGGCGGATTGAGGAGTTCCTGTGTAATGGGCATAGAGCTCCAGTCATGCAAAATGAACAAGTTCTAGAGATCTACTGTACAACAATGCATATATAGTTAATAATATCATAGTGTACACTCAGCAATTTGTTAATAGCTTAGATTTCATGTTATGTTTTTTACCACGATTTAAAAAAAAGAAATTGAAGTCTAAAGACAGTCTATGCATGTAGATGAACAGATGGAAAGTTAAATAGATTATTTCAAATTGTTTCAGAGATACTTTCAATAAGCAGGTGTTCACATATACTGTCTCATGGAAATCAAAGAAAAAACTTCAACTGCATGTCAATTAAGTAATAAGTTTAAAACTTCATCAGTTAGCATAATTGGTTGCAAATGGCAGAAATGGAATCTAGCTAAATTTAGAAAAAGGAATTTGTTGGAAGTGTATTAGAGACGTGTAGCTCCACTCTTGGAACTGGCTGGAGGCCCGAGAACCAGCCGAGTAACAGGCCAGTGCCAAGGCAGCCCTGAAGGACAGGAGGGAGAAACCAAAGCAATCTCAGGGCAGGTGCGGTCGCCTCAGATTCACTGCCTCCACCACCACTACAGTGAATGATTCTTCTCTTCCTCCTCCCACCAGCTGAGGAGTCATCCTATAACATCCTATAACAGTGCAGCCACCTGGCCGAGTTGATCTCATGTGCTCCTTTATGTAGTACAGAAGTGACAATACGGCTAATTGGTTTCCGGTAAGCGGTCACCAGAAATTACCCTCTTACAAAGATGTTAATGAGAGGGGAAAATTAAAAATTGGGCAAGGTAACGAAAAAAAGACAAATAATTACTATATTGAAGATTAGTGCCTTTTTTTCTGCATGCATACAAGTTTTATTTTCCTTTCTTTTTGAACAGAAGCTACCATGATTTGGATACTGATCTTTCATTATCTGCATTACTTTGGGTGTGTTTAAAACAAAAGGTGAAGGATAATAAGATGCCTGATATTTCCTATGAGATTTTTTTTCTCTTTGTCAGAATGGTTCATTTCCTTTTATTTCTTTAATTTCAAAGGAATTTCTAGATAATTTACATGAAATGGAGTCGGAGTTCTAGCAGCTGTTGCTCGGAGTAAAATAAATCTTCCTAAGAATCCCCTACATGTAATTATAACTTCATATTGTGCAAATGTCATCAATCATGCACTTGGAATGTTCCAGACACACATTGTGGTGATCCAGGTGTGGAGCTGGAAGTCCACCTAGCCAATTATCTTTGCTGTGACCAGAGACAGTTTGTTTTCTCTTCCATCTAAATTTGATCAAGAAATATCTAGATTCAGATGCAAGAGGCTATGATAGCTCTAAAATTTTTTGAGTGAAGGAAGAAGAAAATATCATGTTATTTTCTTTGCTGGTCATTTTCTAACACACTATTTTCATCAACAACATAATTATATGGGACAATAAGAAAATAAAATTCAATAGTTATCTGTCTCTGTACAGTAGAAATACTACATTTTAGCTTAAAATAATCAATAACTGAATAAAAATATTTTTGATGACATAGGAACAATGTTCCCAACAAAATTTAATTTAAATATTTCAAAACATTTTTATCCCAATGGGATCAGTTGTGAGTTGTTTAATTTAATATTAAGTGAGACTAAACACGTGAAAGCCCATGGATAACAATGCCCATGAACACAGAGGTCTGGTTTTGTTTGTTCTTCATTTCACATGGAATGGTAATGATCTCAGTGTCAAACCATAAAGAAGAAAGTATTTTAAATGATCACGTATTATAGAAAAATCTCTCTATACACACACACACACACAGAGAAGAATATATATTATATAAATATATGTGTGTGTGCATACACACACAGTGGTACTGAAAAAATATTATACTACTGCTTCTAGAAGTTCTGTCAGTAATTTTTAATTCCACTCATTGGTAGAGTATTAAAAAATCAGCATAAAAGCAGCACCAGAGTACCTCTTGGATGTGAATCTACACCCCAGCCAAGACTTCTGCTGGCCTTAATTAATTACCATCAACATGAACATTAACATTTGTTATTTTTGCAAGAACGTATCATGTCATCTAAAGAGACTGCACAAGGTATTACACAATGTTTAAACATCTGTTTTAAAAGAAAGACTTTGTAGCAGAAGTTAGGGAAAAGAAAATATTTGTTTATTATCATTTTCATAAATTAGGAGAAACATTTTATCTCATTAATAGATGGTTCAACTGTTTTTTATAAGGTGCCAGGCCCTCATAATGGACTGTGAAATTGAGATAATTTTGAACTAAAGACAAAGACTGCAGAAAACTTGGACTGTCCAGAAATAAGATAATTTCAAACCTTGGCATTTAGAAATGGAGAAATACACACCAAAAAAACACTCTAAAGCACCAAATTATTTTTTCAAGAGCATCTCATTAGATTCCAAATATGAAGTCCATTCAAAAGATATCAACCATTTCAAATTTTCATCTGTGTGAAGATAGTATTTAGATTTTTTTAAAGGATCAGATAAAGTTTCGGAATCTCCAACACATAGCTGAATACTTGCTGTTGTTAAGACCTCAACCCAGGAAATGCAACAGAATAAATCAATGATGAGTATTATAAAGCATGTATTATATTTTTAATACATATGGGTATATATTTCACTATTTCCCAAATTGAATGTTTTCTTCATACTGCATATTTGGTATGAAGTATTTTTTTAGAAAGACAGAAAAATAAAAATTAAAATAAATGATGTAGTCTATGCTTTAAAGACAAGAGAGCAGAATATCAGCTATTGAGTATCAAAGCTATCAGATATGAGGAATATTTGAGATTCAAACTCTGTGTCACTATAGTGTAGAATTTATTCATCTCATTTTTAAAAAAGTTAATTTATAAGGTGTTAATGATTTGAACTGCCTCATTTTAGTGTAATATATTTCTTTATCTCCAAGCTTAATTAGGATATAAACTTAAAAGTGGAAATACAGTCCCTATTTTGATTCACTTTCATTAAGATTTCTGAATAATCTATATGCAAGACACATTATAAAAAGCAACGAGCTTTGATAATTTCAGACCTATTTATGTTCACAGACTCCACAATCAATGTCTATACTCCTTTTTTAAAATCCAACCTTTTAATAGTCAAGCACAGCCTGACAGGAATCAGAAATTATCTTCCAAATATATCCAAAGTGTCATAATATCCTAGATATTCTGTAACTAGGTTTATATAATTGATATTTAGAATCCTAAGACACTCAGACCACATTTTTTTCTATGGACAATCCAAAATTTCCTACAGATATATTGCTTCTTACTTGTTTGTATAAGAGAAAATCTAGTTCCTTTTTGTTTAAACCACCACAAGTTAAAACCATCTGCAAATGAAATGAGTGTACGGCAGACTCCAGAAAACAAGATAAGGTATTTAATAAAGCTAATTACCTCTACCATTCCTTAGTGCTTCACTGGCCAATCTCCAACAAGCATTTCCAAATATTCTATATAATGATTTCAGAGTGGTATTAAAAAAATACACTTCTTTAACCTGATGTGATTTCTGGGTATGAGCCAATATTATAACAATGATTTTTTAAATTGCATGTATTTTACAAATCAGTAGAAATAGCATCTATGGTAGTCTAAAACAATGCCTCATAATCATGCTGCTGCTCTTGATGATCATGATAATGGTCATGGTGAAAATTCTTTATATGTTCCAACGTCTATTTCTTCTTTAAAACTGTATATTACTTTAATTCTAAATTTCCCTTGGGTATCATTTTAATTATTGACAGTCATCTCCCTAAAATTTTATACAGCCAGGTGATCCTTCCTGTAGGATATGAGCCATTTCACTAAGTGGAGGCAGTCAACATGTTTTGAATACCTTTTTGCCTAAGAACTTCTCACATGTGGCCTTGTTCAAACTCACCCTTCCAGAGAGGTAGATGAGGGAAGAGGCTGAGAGGCGAAGTAACTTTTCCAGTTTTACAAAGTTAATAAATGACAGAGCTGGGATTAAACTTTTGGTCCCCATGATTACGGTGGTAACTATAATCTGGTCATTTTATAGTGCTATCTCCTACAGTTCCAAACATTTTATTTCTGCCATATTTTGTGTTTTAAGCAACCATTTTACATAAAACATTCTCATTCCCTCTTAATTTGGACTGTTCCCTACATTTCAATACTTAGATAAATAAAAAGGAATGAAACTAAGAGCATGGATGCATACATAACCATAGAAAACATAAATGCATATACTCTTGCTATTGGTTGATTCCTGTTGGTTAAAACCTGTTGTTTTCTTATAGCAATTGCAATGTTCAGGGGAAGGGGTACAATTTTCTCTACAAATGTGGATGATCGTTATGAAATTTTTGCTCTACAAGAATAAAAAAATAAAATATCCATGTGCCAAATGAAAAAAAAAGCTCAGCTGTTTTTCCAATGTTGTAAGCTTTACTATATTGTATCTGAATAGGGGAGAGTGTTTTATGTATGAAATTATTTCTACCTCGTTACAAAATAAGAATCTCTGGAAGTTGAGTGTCTATTGATTGTCACAGAAGAGGGTCCTTGAGGTGACAGATGTTAATTCCTAAACATCTCTAGATACAATTTTTAGAGAATTAATGGTATCGCTAAAGCTTCCTAACTCATTAGACTTCAACTTCACTAATACAAGCACAGTGGGAGTAAGAATTTCATAGTGACGATTCTGAACCATAGAAAAATTTAGTCCACTTTAATTTTCTTACATTTTTAAACTATATTTTGGTTTAATAGCTCATTTTATTTTTCACTCTTAATGCCAAAAGTCGCTAAAAGGAGAGACATAGAGAGTTTGAGGGAAAGAGATGTCACTTTTGGATTTACCCAAGCCTATTATGGTAAAAACACATATAGCATCATAACAAATGTGATCTTTCAAAAATTCCCTTCTGACAATTTTTTATAAGGACTTCTCTCTCTTTAACAAAGCCGTTCAAAAGTTGACCTCCAGCAGAGAGGGAAATATCTGAAATAGAAGACAAAAAGTCACTTTCTTACCAAAAATGATGTTTGAAACAGAATATACTGTCTAGTGTAATGTACATTAAATATTACACAAGCAGCTCTTAACTATACAATTTCAATCAGAAAGAGCCATTTACCTCTTCTGCAAACGTTATCATTTTATTGCTTCCCTGAGCAGCAATGGAAACTTTGGGGGCCATTCCCTGCTATTCTCAAGACTCCTATGCATGGCTGAATCTGTGAAGCATCCAAGAATTTCCTTTCAGCCTTGTTGCTCCACTTGTTAACCTCCAGGGGACTCTGGTGACCTGGCAGACTGGGACTCTTCTCAACCAACTCCACCGGAGGGTCGCAAAGTAGCAGACGTGCAGAAGCCCTGGCCACTAGGGTTCCCACTTCTTTTGATTGCAGTCACAATTATTTTTCCCTTATTTTTATTTCTATCTCTCAACCAGAGTTAAACTTTCTCTCCTCGATGTTCTTCCAGCAGCCTCTCTGCTCATTTAATCTTCCTTAGAGCACATCCTTACATTAGTCTCCTTACCCAGGAAAATTCTTGTAAAACTAAAATATTCATTTTTGCATGCAAATGCACTTCATAAAACTATTTGCTTAAAAAAATCTTAATTTTTATGTAGGTTAAACATCTTATTGCGTATTTTAAAACAATTAACCAATCATAGTTAGGTTAAATATTTTATAGATAATTTAAAAATCTTCATTTTTAAGTAGGTTAGATAGCTTACAAATTGCGTATTATTCACACTATTAATTCATCATAATTTGTGATTAGCTAAATCTGGTTAATGGGCAGAACTAGTATTCAATCCCCATGTGTACTGTTGAGCGTCAGCCCCTTGCATGGACCTAGATTGTACATGAAGGTAGAGAACTGTGCAAAGGTCAGGGATAAACTGGTACAGACATCACCAATTACCAGCTAAACAGGTCAAACACCAAGCTCAAATTCCCATGACTTGGCAGTAGCATCCTCACGGGAAGTGGGACAGAAAAATCCATCAGAATATAATCACTTAGAATTTGAAATCCAAGGAATACCCATTCATTTTTTCCCACATTTTAAGTTTTACTTTGATGTCAGAACTGGTTCACAGACAAAAATAAAGCACTATGTATATCTTACACTTCTATGTTTGTCCAAGGAAATGCACAACCAGTATTATCCATAGGTGTATAGCAATGGAATAAGAGTCAGAGCAACTGTCAATGAACCACAGGGATAAGCCATAAAGTTTAAACTCCATATTTTTGCTAATATTTGAAAATTTAAAACAAAACCCTTTAACACTAGAGCACAGAGTCTGAAAGATAAAAGATTGGTGATAAAGCATCATCAATATCCTCATCAATCTCATATGAAATAAGTTAAGCATCCCTTATTGGCTAGAGTTAGTTATTAAAGTACCAGTTTTAGGACATCCTCTCTGAGTCTCTATTTGATAATATATATAAAAATAGGAATTAAATATATTACCTACTTCAATTGTAAAGCTCAGTGGGAAAAGGCATGTAAAAATACACAGCAAAAATGACTCAAAAATTTGTGACACTAGTAGTTAAAAAATACACACTGTTAAAAATATTAAGAAATGAATAGATAACTTATGTTTTGTAATACTAAGGAAAGCAAAAACAAGATAGTGTTATCCATTCCTGTACCCGTTCTTGCCAATTTTATTTCACCATTATATTTTCTTTCATTTCATTTTACTTTAGTTCAGTTTTCTTCCATATTCTTTATTCTTTATGTATTTTTTACTTCTCTTAAGAATAGAAAGTTGCTTGTTCCTTTAGTTGGGCCACTTAGATTAGTAAGCAGAATCCATTTTTTGCCAAGCTTTCATTAAGTCTAACATAATTCATTCCGATCAATTTCTTCATTTTTATTTCCAATGTTAATGATCCAATTTGCATTCTTTGCTAAGACCATAAATTTGGCAGCATCTACTGGGTAGACAGGAAGAGTGCTATAGAATTTAATATCTATGAAAAAGAGCTTTTCAGTGTTTATTTTTAGGAATGTATGCCCTCGTAAATGGCAGTAACTTTTGAACCAAAAATAGATACTAGTTATTTTGTCTATATGTTATTTCAAATAAAAGCTTATCAACTTCACCTAAAAACACTACAAATTAGGAGGCTGGCCCAGTGGTGCAGGGTTTAAGTTCACAGGTTCCACTTGGGTGGCCCAGGGTTCGCCAACCCAGAGCCTGGGTGCAGATCTACGCACCACTTGGCAAGCCATGCTGTGACAGGCGTCCCACATATAAAATAGAGGAAGATGGGCACAGATGTTAGCTCAAGGCCAGTCTTCCTCAGCAAAAAGAGGAGGATTGGTGGCGGACGTTAGGTCAGGGCTAATCTTCCTCAAAAATAAATTAAAAAATAAACCAAAAACATTACAAATTAATTTTTAATCTGTGAAATAAATCCAAGGAATTTTTTTTCTTAAAAGCCAAACATATTTTCTAGTTTTGAAGTTGATGAAATATAAGCCCCACAATCCAATAGGTAACAATGAAATCAGCCTTTACCCAAGTATTCGTTTCTTTATTCATGAAAAGGATCATGAAATAACCCAACTGTCAATAGAATATGATATATGCCAATGCCCACATATCTCCTGGGTCTTT
The DNA here is from genome assembly GCF_021613505.1 of Equus quagga. NCBI lineage: Eukaryota > Metazoa > Chordata > Mammalia > Perissodactyla > Equidae > Equus > Equus quagga. The sequence goes on from NC_060272.1 coordinate 127,502,282, forward strand.
ATAAACCTGAACAAATGAGAAAGGGATCAAGGCACAGAACATCTGCCTTACCCTTGACCTTTTCCCACAGGACCCAGATGGATATTCCCTCTACTAAAATGGACACAGACACATTTCTATTCAACTAATGCCGATGGGGTTATCCAGAGCCCATGAAAAGCAAGAGAGTCATTCTGATTTGAATTAAGCATCCTAAGAATTTTATAGTACTCCTGGATTAAAATTGTTTTGGTTAATGGTATTTATTGAACAAGTAAAAATCACTGTTAGGAGACTGCTCTTAAGCTTTCACATGGGCTCCAAACATTGAATAGGAATCTATAAAAGCAACAGCACGTTTCCAATAAAGGGAGAAGTCCTATGCTAAAAACAGGCTGCCATGAAATAAATTCAGGTTAGTATTGGCAAATGGAGAATTCCTGTAAAACTTTATTAAGTAGTCTAACTTACTGAATAATGTAAATGGCTTTATTACTAAATACTTGATAAGGAAAACAAATGTGCATATGTTTTGTGCTGTGGAATCCATGTACCACAGTTTATCTGCTTCCAACTTTTAGATTAGAACGGGATGTTGCTATTATCATATCACTAATAGAAAAGATTTGTAGGGAAAAAGAGAAGAGGGGAAAGCAGAAATACTGAGGTAGAATAGGAAAAAGAAGTGTCAAAGTTCTTGTCTCCTCTTATTTAAAGAACCATCTCTTCAGAGTTAACATCGCAGACTCGAGAGGCCCATCGACTGGGCCAGGCACCCTGTTTCACTTCTGATTTCCCAAAGTCCTCAATCTCTTCAAATCTGAATCCTAGCAACACTAATAGTGTCACGTGCTTTGAAAAGGATTAGATGAGAGTACTTATCATAGGGCCTTGTATACACTGTTTTTCTCTTTTTGCTATCATTGTTATTTCTTCATCAGGAAAAATAATGAATAATTTGCCAACTTCCTGTTCTAGGAAAGATGAAATATTACCCTTAGACTTCTCATATTACCCTTTCTACAACTCTGGCACAAATTACTACATTCTTATTCCTTGGTGCTAGGAATATGAAGATCTGTTCCTTTTATAAATTTAAAATCCCAGAACATACTTAATAGTAGAAAATAAATTTTTTTAAAAGTTGCTGTGTTCATCACTTACACAGATGAAAGACAGATATCTACTTTTCTAGTCTTTTTTTTATTTTACTGTCTTTCTCCTATGTAATATTGATGTTAATGATCATGAACATTGCAGTTCGCTGACTACAATTTTTCTCTTCCATAGGTCTCCAAGAATCAGAGTTTAGTAGAAATAAATACAATCTAGATATTTCTTATTATCAGCTTTTAGAAGACTGGGAGGTTTTTTTAACAGTAACCTAAAAATGAATGAGAAAAAATCATAAAATGAACATTACTACACCCTAAAATGTACATAAATGATTACTATTTTATTTAAATAATCTACTTAAAAAAGGATAGCACCCAGAGTAATATTTAGTATATAATTAGCTTTTATAAGATTATGAACTTTTAAACTCTGAAACAAGGCAATGCATAAGTTAGTGTCAAATAAAGCTAGCTGTGTTTCCTCTCTTGAAAAACAGGTAGTTTATTCCAGAGTAAACAGCTTACACTGCCATCTCAAGGAAGCTAAGAGCATAGAAAAGATCATCTCTATGCGTCTAAAATAAATAAACAAAAAACAAAAACCTCCCTTCACTGAGGAGCCATGGCAGAATGAAAGAAGCACAAACAACTGTGACTGTAACGAAGGATCTAGAAGCTTTTCTACCAGAACATTCCAGAAGTGATAGCAACAAAAATCACAGGGGAGTTCTAAAATAGCCCTCAAAATTAAAGCTTGGTCCTTTTCTCATCTAATGTTACTACAGATAACTTTTGGTAAATAGATACTGAGATATGATATAAAAGGAAGCAGCTACAACACAACATCATGTGTAACCCTCACTATGACAGGTTAATTGTAAAACTACAACACAGCCCTTAGGATGTATCTCAAAGCCCATGGAGAATTTGCAAGAGGGGAAAAAAGTCCCAGCAGACTTTTCACAATACACTGAGCAATTGAAAACATATTTGGCTTTTATGTGCATCACGAAGAACTGACAGGTTCTACAGTCGTATAGTTTCAATATTGGGATTTTAGTTACCTTCTAAATTCATATTACAGCAGTCAATCAGTTGTTGGCTTTAGGCAAGAAAAAAAGATAAAACAAATGGTTTTCATTTAAATCTGGGTTTCTTACCTATTCCTAGACATGAAACAGTAGATAAATGCACTTTGGTACATGATTACATCTCATTTATGCATATAGATGGAGTAGCAATACATAAAACGAAAATTCTAGCACAGTTTGCAAGCCATTAAACTTCTTTTGATAACTTCCCAGACTGAAGCACATGAAAAAGCTATTTGTGTCTTTGGAAGGGAACATTTCGCTACTAGTGGAACGCTTCATAAAATGCTAGCCTTCTTAGCTAAGTCTCTGAATATCAACTTCACATGACACTTCCACGACAACGTAACAGGAAATTCATTCAGCCTTATTTTTATTACACCTCATAAATTATTACCTGGGAATAAACTGAGTGCATTCAATCTTTCAGGAGGCTAATGTATCCCTTAATGTAACTTAGATCTAAATATTAAGTCCAATATCCAAATTATTATTGCTTCCTAGAATATACAATTTAATCTGGAACAAAATAAATAAAATAATAATAAAAACAAATTTTACAGGTTAAGCAATATAGTTAGGCATTTCCATTAGCTGATTATTAAGACTTCATAAGTTGACAGATAAGTTAAGAACTAAATTGGATATAATTTCCAGCATCCACACCTACATAAGACTTTTAAAAAAATAAAGGAATTCGATGTAAGAAATATTCAGTTTAAACTTCAACAAAGTGTCATTGAGCATATGAAATTTACCATTACATGAAGTTAATGAGAAACAGTCCCTTTCCAAGAAATGCTCACAACTAGAGGGTGGCAGTCGGAGAGACAGACTCATAAATAAATATTTACAATAAGATGTGATATGTACACTTACAGTAGTACTTTGTTTTATACATACCAGAATGCTGTCCTGGCTATTCAACCTCGCTTGTCAACACAATGAAACCTGCTATGCCAAGAACAACTAAAGATGTGCATGAATCATTCTGAAAACATATGAGTAACAAAATTTGTTAACTCCCACTTTAAAGTTATGAGAGTTTTATTTGCTTTTTCTTTGGTGAGGAAGATTGGCCCTGAGCTAACATCTGTGCCAGTCCTCTTCTATTTTATGTGGTATGCCACCACAGCATGGCTTGATGAGTGGTATGTAGGTCCATACCCAGGATCGGGGCCCAAGAGCCCAGGAACACTGAAGCGGAATGTGTGAACTCAACCACTTCTCTACTGGGCCAGCCCCTAAAGTTGTTTGAATATTTGGAAAGTCAAGGAGTAAACTGAAGATAGAAATAGATTATGGTATACGAAACTCACACACTGCAATTGCCACTATGCCCGGAAGTAGCAAGACATTGTATGAGGGGAAAAACTTAATACACAATAATGTCATACTAAAGAAACTCAATCTTACACTAAAAGATCTATGTAGATAAGTAATTCTCTTTTAAACCTTACACTAATTTGACACTCCCTCATTTTTTGCTGTTTGGAATCAAGAAGGATACTAGAGTTTCTTGGTTCCATGAAAGCAATAATATCTGGCTTCTGCAACAAAATAATTCCACTCATTTTTCAAATTTAAATCCACATGCAAGCTCAGATTTTGGGTTTAGGGCAATCTTTGATTTCGTCTTGTTTTGTTTTCTTATTTTATATTATTGTGAAAAATGGAGGATTTTTAAGAGGGAATTGTGACGTCCTCATGCACTGTTACTAGGCACTTGCTCCTCTACAACAATATATTCTGTTTTCTAAGCTCTAAAAGACATAGGACATTTAGGAAAAGAACGTACTAAGCTATATCTATATATCCTGTTCCTTATATTACTCGGATGCAACTTTCTAGATTCATCTGGACTAACAATTTCCTCTTTTATAAAGAAAATTCACTTATAGGATTAGGAGATCCTTTTTCATTCTATTAATCACATTCTATTAATAACTAAATGAGAACCTGCAAATGCTAAAGAGAATTTGGACGATAGCTCTTTAGCAGACTGAAGGAAGGATCTGAGTGGAATATAAAACATCTGTTCTCAAGTCTATTATCTCCAAAGCATCCCAGAATCATCCTCTTGAGATTCATCTCTATTGTAAAAGAGAAAAGAAGTACCTGCTAGGGGGTTATACTACAACTGTGAGGTCCTGTTGAACCATCACTCCATCTCTTCCCACTCAGTCTTTATTTTAGTTACCCAAGGGTATTTGTGTCTGTGTGTGTGTGTGTGTGTGTGTGTGTGTGTATGAGGGAGAGAGAAAGAGAAACAGGGACACAGAGACACAGAGGCACAGAGACAGAAAGAAGACCTTTGATCATTATCCACCTGAATTCGGAGAGCTTCCATTTCCTTATCTGCCTCTTGAGCCCAGCAGTTAGACCTAAATCTCAGGAAGGGTTATGAAAGAGCAGCTTTCACAGATCCACCCTGCCTCAGTGCCCAGCCCTTGATTTTCCCATCACTAGTTGTGTCTCAGAGCTCAAATCACATGGGCTTGTCCCACTCAGAGCTCTAGTCCTCTCTTGGAAACCTTCCTTAAGTAACCCAAAGTGCCCCTGCACTCTGCCCCAAATCTCAGAAGTACCGTTTTACACTGAAGATGGCGTTATTTGAGCCACACACAAAAGATGGAATGGCACCCTAGGTGCCAGGAATAGACAGAACTAGAATGGAAGGTTGGTAGTAGTATCTTTCAGCAAATTCTCTTTCTAAACTCCTCTTCCAATAATTTTTTGCAGTTCCTCCTGGCTACCTACTTACGAGCTCATTTTCCAAGGTGGGACTCTGGGCAGATCTTTCTCACTCACCCTCATCCCATCCTCATGGCCTTCAAGCTTGGCTCTGTATTAGAGAGCAAGCTAAGATGACACTCATTTATTTTGATCAATTAAATCTGTTGATTTAGAAGCTAACGTACAAGTTCCTAAGACGAGATCATACTCCTAGAGGTGTAACTTACAGTGAAGATTTCAGTCACCTTCACGGGCTGCTGTGACAAATTAAGACCAAGTAACGCCTGAAGAGTACTTTGCAAATCACAAAACTCTTTCTCAAGGCTGACCTCAGAATTTTCACATCCACCTGACATGCAAGGATTCCTATTAGCCTCCTTTTGAGGATGAAGAATTTCATTCAAAATATTCAGCGATCTGTTTAAAATTCTAGAGAAAGGAAATAATAGAACCTGGTCTTAAGCCTAGATGGATGCTTTCCAAATTTTTCAGTATATCTGAATCATCTGAAGAGTTTATTAAAACCTAGACTGCTGGGTCTGCACCTCCACAGTTTCTGTTTCAGTAGGTCTGGGGTGGAGCTAAGGAGCGTGCACTTCAGACAAGCGGAAACCCCACTTTGAGAACCACTGACCTAAATCCCCTAACCCCAGACCCCAGGTACTTTCCACTGCAGCAATGAAGAGCTTTGGTTAAAAGGGTTTTCTGAAACTTCAACTTTTAAGTTTGAGTAAAGTGGCTCCATACTTTACTAGCTGTGGCAAATTATTTAATGTTTCCTTTTTTTCCTTGATTTGCTCATCAACACAGGAGGGAATTAGGTGTACCTACTTCACATTGTTGGTGAAAATTAATTGAGATAATACATTTAAAGTGGCCTAGAATTAATAACTGCTCATTAAATATTACCTCTTTTCCACATAGTATTACAGGGTCTACTACTTTTGAATGGACTTTAGAAAACTGCTTTATCCTGCCAAAGTTCCTCTAAATTAGACTAACACGCCAAAGGTAACAAACATTTGATTATACATCAGAGAAAATGTTACCACTTCAGAAGCAATTATTATAAAACTGCATACGGGTTTGCATTTTTTTAATAGCAAACCTATGCATGGTAAGAGATAGATGTATGTTTTATTTTCCTCTTAAGGAATAGATAAAATTTGAAAAATGGACAAGTCTGTTTTGTGTCTTTAGCTTATAGCATACACTCTTCCCCAGCACATTAAGCTTCTTAATTTTACTCATTAAGTTTAACTGGCTAAACCAACTCCATCAGTACCAACTATATCCTGTGAATGTCTCACATTTTACTAGAGAGATATGAATGTGTCACAATTCCTTTTTTAAGCAGTCAGTCTCAAACTTTACTGTGCATCAGAATCACCTGGAGGACTTAGATTACTGTGCTGTCCTCAAGAGTTTCTGATTCAGTAGGTCTAAGGTGGAACCTACAAATGTGCATTTCTAACAGTTTCCCAAATGATTCTGCAGGTCTAGGGATAACACTATAAAACTACTATCTGGGGCCGGCCCCATGGCTCAGTGGTTAAGTTGGCACGCTCTGCTGCAGCAGACCAGGGTTTCACCAGTTCGGATCCTGGGTGTGGACGTGGCACCGCTCATCAGGCCACGTTGCGGTGGCGTCCCACATGCCACAACCAGAAGGACCTGCAACTAAGATATACAACTATGTACCAGGCGGATTTGGGGAGATAAAGCAGAAAAAAAAGAAAAGATTGGCAACAGTTGTTAGCTCAGGTGCCAATCTTTAGGAAAAAAAGAAACTACTATCTTATGGTGAAGGATTCTAATCATAAAAACAGGGAGTAGCCAAGGAAAAGGATCTTCATGAAACAAGCCAGCAGACCTTAACAATGAAAAACTAGAAGGATTTTATTTTCACGAATTTATAGCCCATAAGTAGTCTTGAACCATAATCCAAACCTCACCACAGTCCATTTTCTTTCTTTTTATTTTTAGTGAGGTAACATTGGTTTATAACAGTAAGGTTGAAAATATTCTATTATTCTTGAGAAGTGGTTTTAACAGTGTAAAAAGACCACATAAGGTAAGGAATACAAATAAAGAAATTCCTATAGAAATCCTTTGTGATTATTATAAATAAAACTATTACAAAAGAGAGTTACCAAGGAAAGCTTCTTGTAAATTCAATTTTTGAATAGACTGATCTTTGCAGGTAGCATTTGAAAATAAAAATTGGTACCTCCTCTAACGGGTCATAAACTTTAGAGAAAAGAGAGTATCTTATTTAACTTTATATACAACACTGAGTCAAGCATATGGAAAGAGTTCAATATATGCTTGTTGAACAAAGTCACGAAAACCACAATAAATTAATAAATAGAAGAAAAAATTAATGAGTGAATGGACATGAAAGGCACTACTCAACAGAATACCTGAGTCATCAAGTATTCTTCCGAAAGTGGATGGTGAAAGAAAGAAAACAGATTAGTATATAATATGAATCAAACTAAATACTCTTCATGATTTGAATAAATCATCAGAAAAATGAATATAAAAATATGATCATAATTACGTTCAATTTTAATATCAAATTGAATCAAATACAGAATTATTAATATTAAGTACCATTAGAGAAAAAAATAATCTACTGAAAACCAGCAACAAACAGCCTATTCCACAGAATAGTCCCCAAAACATTATTTCATTACACTTTGGCTTCAGTAGCATTGCCTTCTTATAAAAAGACAATGTCTGGCTTCGCTTGTCTGACAAGTTTAAGACTCTTACAGATTCCGTCAAGGAGATGGAGGAAGAGAAACACGTAAGGGAGAAGGAGATTGAATGCAACATACGATCTAGATTTTATTTCCCACTCAGTATAAAAAAGAAGAGCTTGTGACTGCATTAATCATTTTTTCAGCTTTGCCTTAAAGTTTTAAGATATCTTGAAGGCATAAGTATTAAAAACACATCTTAACAGCAAGTAAAATATTCATCATACCAAAATATCATCTTTAGCAGAGAAGAGCTGGATCAGATTTACATCCTGATCTTAAATTTTACTCTTCTCTGTGTGCCGGCAGTTATGGATGCAGAGAAACAATGACAGAAACAGAGCTTAGAATCTAATAGTACGTAGGAGACAGGCTCATGATTTATCCTCATGATTTTTACTATGTCCTAGAAAAGGTCCTTTCTAGGTATCAGAATAACTTTAAGAAAACTTTGGCATCAGAAGAGCAAATAGTCATTCGTGCATCCCTCCATCTCGGAGACTTACACTGTGGCTTACACAATGCAAGAGGAGATGCTAAACCCTAAGGCTAGGAAATTCAGAAGACAGCCATGTAAATGCATACAAAAGGATTAAGGATGAAAAAGGCAACAATATCTCCATTGCTAAAAGTGTTTTGGAAACCTGAAAAGAATAGGTTTTTTTTTTTTTGAGATTAGCTCTGAGCTAACATCCACCAGCCAATCCTCCTCTTTTTTGCTAAGAAGGACTGACCCTGATCTAACATCTATGCCCATCTTCCCCTACCTTACATGTGGGACATGTGCCACAGCATGGCTTTGATAAGCAGTGCATAGGTCTGCGCCTGGGATCCAAGCTGGCGAAATCCAGCCCACCAAAGTGGAGGGCACAAACTCAACCACTACACCACCAGGCAGCCTCAAAAAGAATAGGTTTTTGCATGATGACAAATCAATAGTTATATGGTAAATTGTAGTTTCCAAAGGTGAACACAACAATCTTCTGTCCTACATGCTCTTCTAGAAACTTGTTAATCCTCCATCACATGATGATGTCTTTCTCCCCTCCCCTTGAACCTGGGTGGACCCTTGTGACTGCCTTGATCAGTAAACTACAGATTAAGTGATTCTATGTGACTTCCAAGGCTAGGCATAAAAATGCCATGCACTTACACTGTTGTCTTAGGATGCTATGGAAGCTAACCACCACGCTGCGAGAAACCTAAACAGCCAATGAAGGAGTTTACATGGGAAAAAACAAGGCCCCTGACAACACAGCCCCAGCTGAGCTTCCAGCTGACAATCTGCTCCAATGTAGCAGTCATGTGAATAAGTGATCTTGAAAGTGGATCACCCATCTACCACCTGAACTGCCCCAGCTGAGGCAAGCCCTTCCTGCCAAGTCATGAGCAACACAAATAACTGTTGTCACTAAGTAGGGATGGTTTCTGATGTAGCAGTAGATAACTGATATAAACCACCAATCAACGTTCTGCGCTACAGCAGTGAAACAGAATAATGAGGACACAACAATATAAATATGAATTGGTGTTTGTTTTGAAATAGGCATATCATAACTCAAATGAAACAATGTTATCAACTAATTAAGGAATGCTATTTTCAATGTATTAGTTGTAAGTAGAAATAAGCAGGATTTAAATGACTTACAGTTGGGTGGAGAGTTTTGGGTAATAATGAGAAAAATATAGTTAAGCAGAGCACATTGTAGACAATACACTTAAGATGCAGAATTTCTGCAAATAACAAAGATAGATAACCTACCTCAGCCAAGTAGTGTATACACACACACACACACACACACACACACACGGATATACATGTGTGTGCATGCGTATGTATATATACATAATCTGAAAAGCAAGGATAAGGAGTGAACAAAATAAGATAGTAAGATAATTCCATAATTATCTTAGTGTAGACACTAACGAGGGAGGATAGTTAGAGTTAACAACTCATTTATTTACTGGTTTAAGAACTATAACCTAGTTTTAGTAACGCTATCTTTACCAATATTGTCTATTTACAAACTTGATTCAATAGGAGTACTGAAGTAAATTTCTCATTTCTCCTTTTAGCTTTTCCTTGGAAATTCTTAAAAAATGAAAACCTCCTTTAACTTTCAGAACTTCCCCTGGTGATGGCTACCACAGCAATGAAAAACAAAATGTCCATCCCATAATTTAAAAACCTATTAAGAAATCTCCTCATTATAGTTTCCCTAGAATGCCATTTTCTCTCAAGATCTATACTTGACATCCTAAAATATTTTTCCAAAATTACTATAATTATCTAAACATATATTTACTGAGCACCTGTTACGTCCCAGACACTGTTGCAAACACTGAGAATAACTAAGCCCTGAAGACATCACAGCGGAAAGAGCAGAGTCCTTGCTCTCATGAGATGATGCTCTGAGAGATCCAAAAGCTTATGAAGATTCCCTGTGGTAGATGGATATCCAGAATTGACCATTTTCCCCGAGACATGACACTGAACATAACTTGACCTTGGCATATTGTTAAACTTGAACATCACCAGAATTGTATAATGTCTATGGAGCCTAGGATAACCTGTCACTGATTTTCTCTAAATAGTCCTAAGTATTCAGACTTAACTTTTCAAGATTCATAACTATGAGGACTAGATAAGGATAACCTGTCACTGATTTTCTCTAAATAGTCCTAAGTATTCAGACTTAACTTTTCAAGATTCATAACTACGAGGACTAGATAATAGGAGGAGGAATGCGAATTGCAGGGGAAAAAATTCTTTGTTACATGGATCTACTCTTTTTTTTCCCATTAGTTTTGAGTATTTACAAAAATAAAATTACGTGACTGTGACCTACTGATACTTAAAGTATAAGAATCTGATCAGGCAAAGTAAAGGATGACATGAAGAACTGTACCAAAGAATAAGCCAATTCTTATGTAATAAAAGATTTTTCCTTTATTTTATCTTTAAAGCCTGATTTTATTCAGAAAAATAGATGAAAATTTATCTTTTATTTAAAAAGTTCTACATCATTGAACTTCTAAACCAGTAATACCATTATTCTCCAGGAAAAAACATATGTGTATATATAGTATGTGTGTAATGTGTGCATAGATGTATATATAAAATATATAATAATCACAATACATAATTATATATACACACAATCAATGTATTTCATTATCAAAATAACAGTTCTTTGGGTCCAGCCCAGTGGTGTAGTGGCTAAGTTCACGCACTCTGCTTCAGAGGCCTGGAGTTCACAAGTTTGGATCCCAGGCATAGACCTACTCACCACATATCAAACAATGCTATGGCAGGTGTCCCACATATAAAGTAGAGGAAGATGGGCATGGATATTAGCTCAGGGCCAATCTTCCTCAGCAAAAAGAGGAGAATAGGTGGCAGATGTTAGCTAAGGGCTAATATTCCTCAAAAAAAACCCTCAAAAATTATAGTTCTTTAATGACTTTCAAATAGAACTAAGAATGTGGAGTCAACCACATTGTCAAATTTTAAGAGTGAAGAGAATTAAGCAAGTAGAAGTTTAGAAGGAAGAAATAATTCTCTAAGTGGTATTAAAAAATATATCCAATGTTTAAAGCTGGATGTGATCTTCATTATTCCCCTAGTTCAGAAATTGCAACCTGGAGTCCCATTGGCTAAATTCAGCTCTTGAATATGTTTCATTTGAGCCACAAGGTCTAAACAAAAAGGAAGAAAGAAAGAAATAGACTGACCACCTTAGACAGAATGTGCACTCTCCAGCTACAAAGAGTTCCTGCTGCTCCCTATTGTAGGGGAGGAAGACATTTCCTCTACCCACTCTGGGTCCTTCTGGTAGGACAATGAATTAAATTCACATGAGACAGAATAACAGGAGACAATTAAACAAAGCTTTACAACATGTATACATGGGAGAGGCTCAGGAAAACTGAGCAACTCACTAAAATGGCGGAAGCTCTCACCTTAAATACCATCCTCAGCTAAAGACAAAGGAGGATGTTGGGAGTAGGGGGGAGTCAGTTATGGGAGATTACCAGAAAAACACAGTAAACAAGAGTAAGATTATTACATAGACTTGAGTCCTTGCCTTCTGCATTGATAAGAGTTTCTAGAGATAAGGTCTTTCCCTCTTCTTCCTGCTACAGAGAGGGAGACATCTTTACAGATGGAGACTTTCCTTACAAAGGTGTTTCTCAACAAAGGGTAACTTCCGCTTCTCAGAGTTTTCTTTTCATCTCTGCAGCTTTTAAAAGTAACCAGCCCAAAATAATCCTCATGCCAAAGAGACACACTTTGGGGTGGCGAATTTCAGTCCCCCACATTATATAATCTGGTCCCCCATGGGCCTTTGAGTTTAGGACCTTAATATAGGAAGCCTATCATTTTACAGGTGAAAAAAATATAGTCTGAAAAAACAGTTAATTGCCCAAGGCACACACATGCAATGTTATCATTATTGTATGTGGCATTTTATAAAATGTTAACAATATATAAATGGCTGTTTTAATCACTATTGGACATTTGTACTTAATATATAAGTTCCAGTCCAAAGTATTCCAGTCAAACTGAAATGCTTGATAAACTCCTTGCATAACGTCAGCTGGTCTTTCCAACTTGTTAGATTTTTATTTTAAGCCATTCACATGAATTATTTCTAAATTTATTACAGGCACATCAAACTTCACTTACCTCCATTCATATAACTGGATTCTCTTTCTTATAATCATAAAAGGAGTAAAATACTAAAAATGTAAGCAAGCAGAAAGAATTCCCAAGAGATAGACAGATAGACAGACAGATACAGAGATTGACAGATAGATACTTGGGGGAAAGGAGGGCTCTCTTTATCGTTTTTTTAATAAAGAGGTTTAAAAAGATTCCTCACTTAATTTGGAAAATCTTCATCTAAAAAGCTAATTTCCTCATGTCTATTTGAAAGGAATCGAGCACTCTAAAATCTACATTGCACGCAAAAATCGCTTATCTTGTATGACATAAACAAGTAATAGGAAAAAGGTTTTTCTTTTCACTTTTTAGATATTCAAGAACAGACCATAAAACATCAAAGAAATTCTAAATTGGCATCTCTGCAAATCATGTATGTCTACCGAACAAGGATGTCTTAAACAAAAACAAACAATTTTAACATAATAAGGATCCATCTAGATCATCTTTTATTACCCCAGGTACTTGGAATATTTATAATGCAGCAAATGTAGTACTTCTGTTTTCACATTTAAATTTATCTGAACCAGGATGTCAGACTGGCTGTCAGCAGAGGAGATCTCAGACATTAATGTTCTGAGTACTGCATTATCACTTGAAACAAGAGAGAGCTAAAATCTTAAGAGCTTATATGTGACATGTCAGGATTACTTTGGAATGAATTCCTACAATAGACAATAAAAAACCTGAATGATATTCCATAAAAGACAGGGGTGTTTGGAGGAGAGGCTACAAACAAAACAGTACCTGTTCTGCTATTTTCTACTATATAGAAAACTAAACAAACAAAAATCCGGCAATATCTTAAAGCCACTAGAGTCCTTTCAGCAAGAAAATCTGTCACGCATATGTTTGAACTACATGATATTAACGCACAACGCTTCTTTGCCTTGTGAAATGGAAACCATCCATGAAACCACCCAATTCGTGTTTTCAACTTGCTCTGAACACATTTGTGAAAACTAGTTTCTTCTACCTATTTTAACAATTCCAAGTTTCTTTTAGGTGAGAAATTACTTATGTACCTTGCTACGTGGCTGTTATTTCTCTCTATCAAAACGCCACTCTCCAGTGGTTAGCTACCAAGACAATTTTTTCACCTAAGAAAAAAGGAAATTAGAATTTTGTCGATGATGCATCACCCACGTATCTAAAACTACTCCTGCATTCTTCTTACTATTTTAAAGACAAGTTTGTTTGTTTAATTGATAGACAGTGTGCCATCACAAACAAAGTCTTGAACGAGGAATTAGAAGACCTGAATTAAGTTTTCTCTTATCAGTTTTGTGATATTAGGCAAATCATGTAATTTTTAGATCTCAGTTTCCTCATCTGTGAAACAGCAAGAAAAACTGTGCTTACATGAACGTGAGACAAATCAAGCAAGCTAATATATGAAAACTTCTCTAAATTTAAAGTATTTGCATATTTGTATATTTGTAAATATTTGTATATTTGGTATAAGAGACTCTATTGTCCTCCCATTCATCAACCATTCTCTCACGTTTTCTTGCTAACAAATTCCTTCAAGTGGCATTGTCCCTGGCTCTAGGTGGTGAATAACGATTGGTTTAAGCTGATCATAGGGATCTCACTCACATATGCCTAGGACTGAGTTGGTGAGGTGGCTACAAGACCTATTTCTGGCCAAAGAAATATAGGCAAATGTGTGCTGGGAATTATTCTGGGAGAGATTTCCCTTCATATGTGAAGAAGTCCCTCCACCATCCATTTTTCCTTCCTTTCTGCTTTGGACACCAGCAAGTGAAGATCTGATGCCTGCACCTTGTGACTGAGGTGAGATAACTCTGAGAACAAGAGAGAACATGCTGAGGATGGCAGTGCAGAAGGATGGAAGGAAGTGGGTCCCAGATGGCACTGATGACACGGACACTTTCTTATTGATTCTGTGCTGAGGAAGTAGTAGCTGTGACACCTTCCGATAGGAAATCTGAATCTCCTCTCTGGCACCAGCCAAAGTATGGTCGTTTGCTACCTATCTATCAAGAAATGGATTTCCATAGGTCATAACTGTTTTGTTTGTAAATATTAAAGATATAAATAAGTACTTATAAATAAGTAACTCTATTAAAAAAAAACTTCAAAAATGTTAGAAGAAATACTGAGACTATCTTGTTAGGAGGCAAGTCTTCCCAAGCAATATGTAATAATCAGAAGCCATAAACAATACTCTGTAATGAAGGACACAGAAAAGCTGAAAGTTGTATGGTAGACTAAAGAATTTACATGCCGCCTATGTAACAGAGAATTACCATTCAGGATATATAAAATTTCCTGCAAGTTAATGTAAGAAAGACAAATTACTTAATACAAAATAAACAAACATCCATAGAAGAAATACAAATGACCAATAAACATATGAAAACAATACCACAACTTACTAAAGTAAACATGAGACCTTTTTAAACTCATCAACTAAAACGACTGACAGCACTAGCACGATGCAGGGAAATTCTTTCTCCTCCTTTAGCTGCAGTGTAAATTGCTTCAGAAGTGTAATTTGGCTACATCTACCAAAATCTGAAGTGTTAATACTCCTTGCATCTATTGTTTTTGTCTTTTTTCTTGGAAGAACTTCTTCCATCCTATGTGGCAATGGTGAAGACTGTCATAGAATTGGGCATGCGGTACTGTGGCTTCCTCTTCCCCCTCTGGCTCTGAGTATTTCAAAATTTAGGCACATAATAAAAATGGAAGAAGTCCCATTGAAAAACTTTCACAAGGTTCCTGGAAGAGAGAGAATTTCTGCTTTAAGTTGATGCATGTAAGGACCACACAAACCGAAATCCACCGGTGGCCATCTTTTCTGACACATGAAGAAATCTTCTCTAAGAATAAGCCCCACATGGAGGAGAGCAGATGAGAGATTCAGAGACATTGAAAAACTTGGAACTTAGACCCTTTCATACCTTAAACTGTTTATGCCTCAGAAACTTTTCTTCGAGTAGACAACAGTTTATGTTTCTTTGTTTGGGTGTATCAGTTAACTTTATTTGGATTTCTGTCAGTTGCTTCTGAAAAAGTACTGATATACTCACTATTCTCATATTTTCAAAATAAATTATATATATTTTGTTATATTAAATTATGTATATTTATATTATATATTAAACTATATATTATTTATTAAATTATATACATATATTTTTTTAATCTTTTTTTTTTCAGATTTTATTTTTCCCTTTTTCTTCCCAAAGCCCCCCAGTACATAGTTGTATATTCTTCGTTGTGGGTCCTTCTAGTTGTGGCATGTGGGATGCTGCCTCAGCGTGGTTTGATGAGCAGTGCCATGTCCGCGCCCAGGATTCGAACCAACAAAACACTGGTCCACCTGCAGCGGAGCACAAGAACTTAACCACTCGGCCATGGGGCCAGCCCCTATACATATATATTTTTAACAGCAAAAACCTGGAAACAAGTTAAATGTCCACCTGAAGGAACAAACTGGTTAAATGATGACTCATTTATATAATACCAAACAGGCACTAAAAATAATGATGTAGACCACCGTGAATTGCAAGGAAAGTCTCCCACATATATTGACAGGTAGAAAAAGCAGAGTTGCAATACAATATGCACCATATGATAGCATTTAGATTTTTTAAATGATACATCTCTATATTGCACGATTGATAGAAAAGCATTTGAAAGATAGAAAATGAACAGTTTACAGTTTTTACCTCTGAGTTAGCCGGTAAAAATTCAATTTTTTTATTTTATTATAAACCTTTTGAAAATTCTATAATATATATTAACTTACATTATAAAATACAAAAGCATAAGCAAGTTTATCTGCCCTTCAAAGGGAACAGATGGTTACAATAAGAAAAAACTATTAGTCTCTTTAAAATTAATATAGCAGTGCAGACTTTACCAAAAGGCAGGTGAGAAAGTCCTATCTATGGCTTATGGCTAAACTCTTAAAATGTAAAGTACTTTCAAAGAGTAAATCATATTTTCAATCATGATAGCTTTTCACAATTATGAAATGGTGATGACAGTATTTTTGATACAGTTAGTTATTTTAATTATAAAAATTGCAATGAAAGATGACAGCCAATTTTATTGTAATCTAGCAATCACAGATCATCTCAATCAATCCACTTATATTAATAGATACTACGCAAGTAGTGATGTCTTATTAATTTTTAATTGATCACAGAGATGACTCGCCTCAGTCTACTTATAAATCAGAACTCAAAGTTGATCCCAGTGAATTTAAAACTCATTTAATTTAATGTAAACTTTGAATAAGATTATTTATCAGAGAAATTTATTAAAAACAGAACCCTGGATCAAGAAAGCACTGTCTTAACACAAGAGAAATTCATCATTAAATGATTAAGTCTTGATTTCATGGCAGATATTTTGGTCACTTATCATAAAACATTTAGCACTCACTGAAATTAAATATAAATAAAATCGAAGCAGTAAGATAATAATGCAAACTACCGAAGAAAAACAATTTCTTAGCACTGCTGATTCTAAATAAATTTAGTGACAGAGAATCTACACGTTATCAGTGTGTTCCAACTATTACTCCTTGTAATTAAACTCTTCCTTCACAAATCTCCAGTGAAACCAAGAAAAAAAAAAAAAAACATGGACCGGCCAGGTGGCGCAGTGGTTAAGTGTGCACATTCCCATTCTCGCGGCCCAGGGTTCGCCAGTTCGGATCCTGGGTGTGGACATGGCACCGCTTGGCACGCCATACTGTGGTAGGCGTCCCACATGTAAAGTAGAGGAAGATGGGCACGGATGTTAGCTCAGGGCCAGGCTTCCTCAGCAAAAAGAGGAGGACTGGTAGTAGTTAGCACAGGGCTAATCTTCCTCAAAAAAAAAAAAGACACACACAAACTCACACCACAGAACACTTGGACACATGGATCATCCACGACTGACTTACACAGCAGTTAAGTCTCACCTTCTCTTTCTGCTGAAATGTAAAGGCCTAGTCTGTAACTTAAGAGCAGTTCCTCTCCACAAACCCTTACATATGTACACACACGACACAGCATCAAACAATCTCACAGTTCTTGGGTGGATTTCGTGTACAATCTCAATATAATATTATTATATTAAGCATGTCTGAAACCTGAATTAGAGAAATTACAATTTTGAAGACGTTATCCCATACTTATATTTCAAAATTTTACTATGTTACCATTTCATTTTATAGACAAATAAATAAGGTTAAGAAAAGTTATCCATCTATCTTATTTTCACCCAACATATAGGAGCAACTGTGGTGTGGTGGGGGGAGGGGGCTTAGTCAGCCAAGATGGGAACAGGGTCTTTTGAGGGCTACCCCAAGATTCTGTTTAGTTGAATATTCTGGAAATCAGTAATAAGAAAGGATCACCTCGAATGCAGCAGTAATTAAATTAGGGTTTTTCCACCCCTGTATGTTTCATTTCATCTTTTTAAAATATCAGCGCACATGATTCCTTTTATATACATGGTGTATTAAAAACTAGAGTTACTATAAATTAAAAACTATGATAAAGAACTTCCCGGCTGACCATAGTCCTAACAGCAAGTCACTGCTACGCAGCAGCAAGTTCTTTCTATCCAGTTGCTTTGGTTTCTGTGAGACATGCTTTCTTGATGTCGTAAGAGATGAAAACTCAAAGATGATTAAGGGAAATAATTTCCAGTCACTTCTTCAAACTTCACATTTTACCATATCTCTTCCAATCGATCTTAAATATCAGCCATTTGAAAACCATGTGTGAGATTAATCCTGCTAAGCTATAAAGGCCATCTGAATTTCATCTTTGTGAAGAAGTACTGTCATGAAGAAAGAATGAAGTCTACTTGAAAATCTCAAAGAAACCACTGACATGGATTCCAGAAAGGATCTACACATGTACGTGAACAATTATTAAAATTCATTATAAATATGTAATCATGAGAATATCTGTCTAGGGCAAGAAGGAAATTAACATCTCAGAAAATGAGAATAAATTGTACCCTATTTTACAACACTGACATAATGATCAATGCTATTTATAGTGTTCTGCACTCTTCCAAAAATCTTTTTTTGCCTTCAATGCATACGTATTGTACTGTGTCCAGGAGTTAGAATTGAAAACACATTTATGAAAAGTCATCAGTCAGACATAGGATAGACCATCAATTTTACATGTCTGAGATAATAAACAATTTAGGGAAAACAAGTATACAATAAGATTATGCTTTACCTAAAAATTAAAAATATTAATGTATGAAAGCATTCTCTTTTTGTTTTGAGCAGGCATTCGAAATTAAATAAGATGATCTATTTCACACTATATTTTTGAAGTTTCACATTGTTTCAACTAAAATTGTACACCATGTGTTTTCCTTTTCTCCCTGGGACTCATCCTTTATCCTCCCTAAGGCAAGGATGATAAATAAGAAGTAAGTTTTACCAGCTGGCATCCTTCATGTGTACCATATTGTGACAAAGTGAAATCAGATTTTCTTGAACTGAAGTGCGGAGTAAAATACACTTAGTCTGACTGTTCCCAAACTTTCATGTTGTATCTTTATAAAAACACATCACTCCAAGAATAGCATTCCATACTGCTTCCTAGGTTTAGACTGATTTCGGGAAAACTGTTTAAGAGAAGTTTCAATGGAAGGCTTTCAACTAAGCTTTTGAAAATACATAATCTTAAATGCAATTACATGGAGAGTCCCTTTTATGCCTCATGGCAACCAAACCTAGCAACTATTTATCAAGAATAAAACTTAAAGGGGCTGGCCCCATAGCCAAGTGGTTAAATTCGTGCGCTGCGCTGCAGGCAGCCCAGTGTTTCGTTGGTTCAAATCCTGGGCGCAGACATGGCACTGCTCCTCAGACCACGCTGGGGCGGCGTCCCACATGCCACAACTAGAGGGACCCACAACGAAGAATATACAACTATGTACCGGGGGGCTTTGGGGAGAAAAAGGAAAAAATAAAGTCTTCAAAAAAAAAAAAAGAATAGAACTTAAAAGTCTTAGGGCAGTTTCCTACCTGCTCACTATGACTGGATGGAATCAAAAGACTGCTGTGGGAAGGAAGCTCAGGAAGGGCTGATTCAGAACCTCGGGAGATTATGTTCTATCTGCATATCAGAACGTAGTTTAGATGCCTGCAACGTCTATGTGCTTGTGAAGACACTCCCACACTTGTAGGTGGCAGATAAGATTGGTCAAAAGGAAAGCAAATTTTGTTGGATGGCTTTAAAAAAATTATTTAAAAAAATCTAAAATATTGAGTGTGGTAGTTATGGAATGGGCCAGACGAGGGTTGAATTCTGGCTCTGTCACTTAGCAGCTCTGTGAACTGGGACAAGATCCTTTAGTTCTCTGCGGCTTTAATTAAAATAATGGCAATACCTATCTCAGTAGTCATTATTTTTTTAAATCAATGCAACTGCCATTTTTACACTGGCTATTATTGATATAAAAATATGATTATATAGAGTACCGATTCTGCTCCTTGAAGAAATAACTGTTTCACTACTTCTGGGAGATCAAGTGCTTTGTTGAATATTTGGAGCATATGCATTGAAATGCAACCTTAAGGAGTGGCATCTCTCAGGGTGCTCACAGCCTACTCATAACAAACTTTTTGACATCATGAGTCCTGAGGGAAGAATTAAAAAAGTGCATCTGAGGCTTTCAAAGGAAGGAATCTTAAAAAAACTTTTTTAATCTTTAAATTCTTCCATCACAGCATTCTACTTTCCCTTTTCTCTACGAGCCTTTTTCCACCCTCCTCTTCACGGAGTGGGGTACTAAGCTGCAAGCAGTACCCTGCACCTAAGTCGTCACTCAGGAGTCTTTACTGAGCACTTCTCATGGGCCAGCCTTGGTACCAAGCCCTTAATATGTACATATTCCATCCAAAACCCTTTGTGTAGGGGAAAATACTGACTGAGCACCTAGAAAGTTCCCGGCATTTTACATATATTATCGCACTTCATCTTCACAACAATTAATGGGTAATTATGATCATTCTCATTTGCACAGAAAAACAATGCTGTCAGAAGATAGGCAACTTGCTGAAGGTCACCTTGCCTCAAGGCTGCCTTTTCTGTCATCTTCTCTCACTCAGTTTCATCCTCAGACTGCTACTAGGGCTGCCCTGGTGGCCTCAGAGACAGATGTGCCTTATTGGGACTGGAATTGATCTGTCAACACCTGAAGGACAGGTAGTTAGGGAAGGCGATAAAATAATGAGACACACCCCAAGGACATGTGTTTCCCCCATTTGTCTTTGCCTTGGCCACCCCTTCTTACAACCCCCCCAGACACACACACTGTGACAGTTGAGATAAGATTAGGACAAAGGGTACTGGGCTACCATTTAGCATCTAAAATTCATAGAAGAGTGTATTATGTAAACTGTGCATAATCTTGTTTGTCTGTCCTTATACTCATGGGAAAGAGCTTAACTAATTACATTCTATGCAGGAAACCCAGCACCTAAGAAAGAAGTGAAAATATAACAATTTCTTTCTAAGAATTGCATCCCCAGGGAACGCTCCTAGGAAGTGCAGAAATATGAGACAACTATCAAGTTGAGGGACAGATGTTATCCAAAAACATAACTGGAATTTCTACAAAATTCAACACAACTTTTTACTTTTATTATTTAAAAAAATAGTTTTTCTTTTGCTTTCTGACAGAATGATAAGAACCAAGAGCAGTTAGGAAGACGAAGTTATCAAATAATTCCATTCCCCGAAGACAAAAATTAGAATTTGACTGACAAGTAGGAATTAGAATCAAGAAAAAACTTTGAGCAACACAGTAGATGGTTGAGCACTTTTAGCCCTAGCCAGTCAGGCAGCCCAGGTCCGTACCTGACTCAGCACAGCCATATAAATGGCCAACATTTAATGAACAGGACCACCATGAATAAATGAGGCTCAGTGAAAGCAGCATTAAAGTATTGCTCAGCGAGTTTCAGTACTTTGGGAGAATTACCAAAAAGGGACTAATCTGTCTTTTTCTTCCACTTGAAAAGAAAAAGTGATATTATAAGTGTGGTCATAAAGATAAAATAAATGAATTAATAAATATTATAATTTCAACAATGACTGATTCTATCCACCTCTAGGTTACAAAGCAGTTTTCTTATAAAATAAATTATATACTTACAAAAATCACACCAATCTTTCACTGGAAATTATGGCCTGCATCATTCTATAGAAGAGGAAATTGAAGTTTAAAAAAGTTAATGTGGTTTCCTAAAACTGCCACACCAGTAAGAATACGGCTGAACGAAGACAAAGTTTTAGTGTAGTTAATTAAAATTCAGGAGCTTTTATTTTCACTGACTACTCCCATAGCCCTGTATCTAATTTTGTATTAGCATTCTTACAAGAGCCTTCCAAAATGTATAATCTTCAGGGACCCAGAAAATTTGGATTTGCCCCCAGAGAAGAAACTACTACTGAGATCTTCTTATCCCAAACCCAACGCTTTTTTTCAGTCTTATAAGAGGATTTTTATTTTTTTCATCTCTTAGAGTCTTCTTCCACTAATTGTTATACTGATTCTATGTTCACTAATATAATATTTTAGGTATTTTTAAACTTGTGGAATTTTTAGGTGGCGGAGAAGAGGGGCTTTACCTCTATAAAGAAAGGTGATAAATACAGTATCAGTGTCATTGTGGTGAAAATTGCCCCAATACCAAATGCCAAGGAAATAGTACTTGAATAAGTCAAATAACAAAGACAAACACTGACCTCCTCTCTCTTTCTTACCAATCTCCATACCTCCATTCTCGTATCCTTTTTTAAATAGTTACAAAGTATTGAACAACTACTCCCACCGTTACCTCCCACCATCTCTCCCACTCAGTATTTCTATTATGAACCTTCTCTTCTTTTCTCTGATCCTTCTTTCCTGGTCTATACCCTTTCCCTCTCCATTGTCCTAGCCTTGAATTTATCCATACATTGACACATTTATCCATTCATTTGCTCATTCAATCAATCAGCAAGTATGTGCCAAGCACAAATTACATGCCATCATTATAGCTTAGCATGTGGTGGGGAAGGGACAGTGAACAAAGACAAAAGTGACCACTGTCCTCATTATCTAGCAAGAAATACAGTAGACGATTGACAACAATGTATTTTTAACTTCCACTGCATTACAAGCAATAAAAGATACTTCCTCACAACTAGAATATACAACTATGTACTGTGGGGCTTTGGGGAGAAAAAGAAGACGAAGACAAGAAGAAGAAGACTGGTAAGAGATGTTAGCTCAGGTGCCAACCTTTAACAAAAAAGAAAAGAAAAAAAAGATACTTCCTGGAAGCTATGAGTATAGACAGGGAATCCTACTCGATTGGGCATTTAAGAAACCAAAGGCAGGCTTCAGCAGACTCAGTGCTGGGGGCTGAGTTAGCTGAGGCTGTTGACACAGGCAAGGACCAAATCACTTAGGGCCAGCTGAAGATGCTGGTCTCTACCTCCTGGGAAAGTGACATGATGAAATGCTCCTTTCTTACTCTAAATCTGAAGATACTTCAAAGATTAGGCTTTCTTTCATCATATCTATGATGTTATCTATACAATACTGACTCCTTGCTCTGGGATAGTCTATTGTTCATGGCCTTTTAACAAAACAAGGTGAACTTCTGTACAAGCACCACTGTTTAGATACCACGTATGCTTGTTTCCCAAGAAAACATAGTTAGCTTTTCAATTAACCTAGAAATATTTCTATGATACCAATGGCTATGTAAAATGCTCAGTTCCTGATCACTATGAGCATTTATTTCTGAGTGCTTACATGTGCTCTGCACTGCTTATCCTAATACATGCTCTAATAAATACACATGGGGGGAGGCACACTTTTGCAGTATATTTCCATGATAAATTTTGACAGATAAAATCTGAAAACATAGAATAAGGTAGACCCCAGGCAAAAGTCAACTTTACATTTTCAAGTCATCATTGCTATAATATTCAATTCATTTTTGACATTCTACAATGATTTAGTTTCAAAATTAAAACTTAAAATTCAACCAGCTAACAATTAAAAGGGAGTAACTCAGTTAAATAGACTTACTGAAATAAATTTTTATTCACGAACGAATAAAAAACACAGAAGAATCAATAAGTAGGAGATAGGAGGAAGGCAGCAGTAAAGTACAGGAAGATATCATATTGAGGGGAAAAAAAGAGCCTCATGGTTGAACTTTCATTCATTTATCTCAGCACCAGGAAACACACACACACACACACACACACACACACACACACACATTCTCTCTCTCTCTCTACCCCTCTCTCTCTTTCATACACAAACATGAAGATGGAAAGTAAACAAAAATATCTGGTACATTTTTTTACTTCTGTCGCCTGCCCCTTTTAATAAACACTGTTTGAACCTGTCGCTCTCCAGAACTAGATGATCATGAACAAGCACACAAATATGCATCACTAGATGATAGGGCCTTTAGTAGGTGGAGGTCTCCCACATTACTTGTGAGAGGTATGCACATTTTCAAGTTTGGAGGAATCTATACCCTTCCCAAGTTTTATACCTTACAGACATTATCCTGGCTTCAGCAAGTTAACACTGGACTCAGTAGTTCTAAGATCCAGACTACGGGAGCAGGCAAAAGACTATATAAATCCCATATGTTTCTCCTATAGTCTCTATTTTCCTACATCATCAAAAATCACAGATAAAAGACGCACCGTCTGCTTCTCCAGACTGCTTTCCTTATATGTGATCACACACTTTTTCAAAGCTTCTACACCATCTTTCCCCCACGCATACCTTCCTCCCAGGAAGGAATCATTCCTTAAGTATAAAGGAGTTTGGGATGCCCTGAGGGTACCTGGAAACAACTGGTCCATTTGTATCACTTCTATCTACCATTTCTACTTTATCCATTAAAGAGGAAATAGGCAAAGAGAGTAAAGCCATTGCTTCAAAGGCTTAATGATGTTATTAAGGTAAAATCCGAGGCCACAAAAGGTCAGCAAGGGAAGAAACAGAAGAAGGAAAAAAACAAACACAAACAAGCAAACAACAGGAAAATGGTAGAGGAATGTTTCTGAGAGTGAATTTTGCAAAACTGGCTGGCTCCTTATCCATTTTATTACTTTCTTGACATGCCGATTCTGGGCAGAATTTACTCCCTAAAAGCATCATCAACATCTATTGAAGGAATACTTTGTCTTCACAGCAGCAAAGTAACTGCTGTATATTTTAAAAATTAGATAGGATTAATGTAAAAGCATGGAAGTATAGAAAGAATGAGTTTTGGAATTATAAGGGCTGGATTCAAATACCAGCTCTGCCACTAATTACTTGTATGCCCTTGAACAATTTACAAAACCTCCAATAGCTTTAGTTTCCTCATCTACGAAATGAGGACAAAAAAGTTGACCCTGTGGAAGTTACTGTGAAAATCAGTACTGGTTCCTTTGTAGTGCAGAGTGGACATTCACTACAAGGTGGCTTTTATTATTAAAGGCATTATCTTCTATTATGATGCTTAAATTGACGCCATTACTTATGTACTATCAGGAGATCAAAACTTTTTAAGTGTCTAACTTTGAATTAAAAAAAAAATTCCAGCAGTTTCTCTCCTGATGATTTATTATTTGAAACGCGTCACATAAAAAGTATAAATCTCACTCAGACACTGCTGCATTCTTAGATGCTATAACAATATGAGGACCAGAAGACAAGTTGAGAGGGTTCCTCGAGTCTAGGGAGAACACAAAAACAATCCTAGAAAGAAGAACAGAAGTAAAGAGCCAGCTGAAGTTGAAACAAACTGATACAGTAGGAAATGACCAAAGGAATCAGATGGTGGACCTCCTCCAGACAGGGCCACGGGCTTTCAAAACCAGCCAACGTGACGTGCCACATAACCCAGGTAAAACAATCCCAGCAGTGGCCTACTTTTTATTTCTCTGATTCAAAAACAAAAAAAAAGGTGAGCTATCTATTACCATAGACATCAAAGAAAACAGACGAATTAACAAATAATGAGTTTATTAAAGTCAAGTTGAAGGAAAAATAAATTTTGAAATGCCACACTCCATGCGGTTGTGAGTATGGCTGCTAACACTATGGTCTCTGTGCACGACAATCCCTGGAGCTGTAGAGTACACAGCCTAAGTCACCAGAGGAGGTGGCCCTGGATGTGCCCAGTCTTGAGGATTTTTAGTACAAAATTCAGGAAGAAAAAGAAAGAGAGAGATGAATTATGGGGATGTGAGTTATAATTTGCCTTGTAGAAAGGTCTTTCACTTTATAAAACACCTCATTATCAGTAGCCTTTAAATAGCAATTAGCCCCAGTGCATTTAAAATAATTCCATTTAGAACACATCACAGGGAGCATAGCTTTTCATGAACACATCTCTTATTTTGTCAGAGATTAGCATTAACAGCCAGTTAAAAGAAAGGGCCCCATGGATAGGAACCTGTCTGGCAGGAATCAGGACGTAGGATCCAGGTCCTGGGTATGTATGGCAGGTCACGGTCAGAAGCAGATTTCAAACAGGAGGAGCATATAAAATTAATAACAAACACAGGCTCAGAGCCCAGATGGAGTTTCCAAAAGTAGCAAAGGAAAATTTACAGTTGAAGGAGGGGCCAGACTAGAAAAGGTAAACACTAGTTTCCCAGGATGACTAAGAATAAATTCAGCAGTTCTCTAGTTCTCTTAACAGGGAGAAATGCTGACCAAGGACCTCCATGTACGGCAAAGCAGCACGTGACCCAAATACGGGTCAATAGATCAATCTTCTTTAGTTTAAGAAGTCCACCTGTTAGACAAGCAAAGAAATAAATCTATGTGTTCCATCTTTCTTCCTTTTTTTCTTTCTTTCCGGATGATCTAGTCTGTGAATAGATCATCTATATCTATGGGTAAGTGCTGTCAGAAAACAAATCTACAGCCTTCTATACTTGCAGAAAAGAAAATGATAGATTTTACATTTTAAAGTTATTCCTTCAAGGAGGTGGACTAAACAGGAAAGAAGAACCCACCACAATTTGCAGGCTCTCCAAGCATACTGAGATTTACAACTAGAGCTATTCACATCTCAATTAATAAAAAGTGACACTACTTAAGAAGTCCATGAGAGGAACAGAAGCAAAACCTGCATATGGGCAAATGAAAATGCGAACTCTAACTAGGAAATGACAAACAATAAACCCAGAATGTGAAATATGCCCACATTAGCAGAAAGAAAATAAATGGAGTAGGAATGTAAATTTGCAAATGATAAAAAGGGACCCAAATGCCAGGGGCCATCAATTTTCTATTTTCAATGCCTACAAACTAAGAAAAATATCGAGATGAGTTGTCACAGCCCAGAAAGAAGAAATCTTGCTTGAATAAACTAAGAAATTACCTACCCAAATAAATATTTCATTGAATGAAAAAGTTAATCAGAAGATCTTCAAAGTAAAGTGGAAGAACTATGTCCAAACATCTCTCTGGTCATTCTTCCCATGAAGAACTGAGGCTGTGGGTTGAGAACCTGGAGCCTCAGATGAGCAGCCTGATGCTGCCAATAAGATTCTGCAGCATCATTCACAGTACCCATAATGGCTCCATCTTCACTTTGTAGCTCTATAAGTAAGGGGAAGGTCTTGGTGCCAGAAGTTCTAAATCACTCTCTGAGTGGGAAGAAATATTTACCAGAATGACTGCAGGGTTCTTGTCTGGTTTCTTCACTCCTCTATCCCAAGCACTTAGAACAGGGTCTTACACAGTAGGCCCTCAATACACATTTGTTTAAATTATGTTGAATGAATAAATTACATATTTCTGGATCCTTTCTGTTGCTCTTTAAGGCCAGTTCTTCACATTCCATTCTCGTAAAGTCCCCGATGATAACAGAGAATAGCTGTTTGTGATCCTACACAAAGCAGCCCTCCAAAAAGATTCAAGTCTGCCATTAAGTTGCCCCTTAGCCTTCCAGTCCCATTGCCTGCCGGGATCTCTCTTTTTCCACTACCTACAAATGTAACACTTAAGAAGCACTTCATATAATATTTAAATGATATTTAACATTCAGAGCGCTTTTCATCTTTAGAGCTTCTTGAAAATAAAGTTAATTTAATAAGAAGATTGCAGTGAAAGAACATGCTCTTATCTAAAGCATCACAACGTGAATAACAAGGATAGAGAAAGTAATTGGACAAGTATATACCTTCGCATGTAAATATCTTTGCTGAAGAGTGCTCTGCAGTGAAAAACAGTATTTAAATGCCAAGTTTTAACTGGGAGGGCTCAACATACCCCTTCCCTTCTGTGTTGAAGCAACTGAAGGATTTCCTGAGAGAAGGTAGCCAACTGCATTTGCAATTGGCTAAAAGTTCACAACAAAGAAAGGACACAAAACTCTATGTTCTGAAAACTAAAAAATATTTTTATATGGACTCCCAGAGAGTTTCACTTAATGTGTTTTCAAGGTCATGCTAAAAGTTTTGGTTAATGTCTTTACTGAAGCTGCCAAGTAGACGTACTTTAAAGCACATTAAATTCATGCTCTATTGGGGGCACGGAGGGAGAGAGTGGAGGGGAGGGTGATTCTGCTTTCAAGCATCATTATTCAGCTTGATGACTAAAACATGAAAGAAGCTCAGAATATCCATGTCTCTCTGGGAGGGGTTAGGTGGTTGAATTAATTGCCCATTACCTTAAACCACATGCATTTATTTTTTAAATACTTTTACATAACATGAATTCCTCTAATTACCTCTTCCATTTTGCTTTGTTTTGTTCTGGGTATGTGTGGATTGGTAAACTTGAAAAAAATTACCTGATATGCAAGCCAAAATAAATGTTCCCAAATGTAATCATTGTCATGAAGTTTATTACATACATAGAAGTCCTGAGAACAATAATAATGTCTACCATTTTTTTGCATGTGTTATCAGTTAGTCTTGCTAAGTCACAAGACAGCTCAAAACACAGTGGTTTAAAACAACAACGAATTTTTTTAACTAGTCTAAATATACACTATAGAGTCAGCTGGAAAGTCCCATTGATCTGAGCCCAGCTCAGATGATCTCTGCTGGGTTCATTCATACATATGGTGAACAATGGGCAAGGGGCTGGCTGGTCTATGACTATGCTCTACTCCATGGTGTGCCTCATTTTCCTCTAGGACAGCCCCAGGCATATTTTGACGGTGGCAGCAGGAATTCAAGAGAGAGAACAGAACATGCCAGGTCTTTGGAGACTTTGGTCGGAAATGGCACCCCTCAGAATAGCACTCTATGGAAGAAAACAAGTCTCAAGGGGTGGGAAATAGATTCTACCTCTTGAGAGGAAGCATTGCAAAGTCATACTGAAAAATGAAAAATTGGGCCAATTTCTGCATTCAATCTACCACCTACATCTATGATATGCCAGGCACTGTTGTTTGTACATTACATACTTTAAATGCATTATTTCAATTATACTCAAAATAATCCCATGAGACAGGTAAGAGGAAATTAATGCTTAAAGAAGTGAAATAATAACCTGCCAGGAACACACAGTTAACCTCCACAAAAATTTAGAAGAAAAATCAATTTATACTTTGCAAAGTGCCTATATAACAATCTCTCCTTTTAATTTGGACAATGGTAGTGGGTAAAGCAGAAGGTATTCCCATTTTACAAACAGTGCCTTGATAGGCAGGGTGAATTGATAAAACTTCAGTCTCCTCACTCCAGGACCAATGCTCATGCCTCATCCTCTTGCTGCCTCATGACCCCAAAGTAAATAACGATTTGTAGCATTTCCAAACACCACAGAATCAAACCAGATCTGCAAAAATGCATTCAACTAGGGATATACATAAGCCACATCTCAAAAGTAGCTGATTTTGCTGAAACTTATCCAAAAAGGCCATCAGATGTGGAAGTCAATGCCAAGTGTCATCCGGCATCTGGAGACTTCTTAAAAGACAAACAGGGCATACAATCATTTTCTTTAGCCCAAACCAAACTTACCAGGCAGACCAATCATTAATTTCCTCCTCTGTATACAACCAAGTTCTGCCAATCAGCTCCCATTTGACTTTGCAAAAAGAGTTACTCTACTTCTCACATCTCTTTCTCCCCATTTATAAAATGAGGAGCTTGAACTATATGGCTTTTCAGAACGATTGCATGGACTATTCTCAGACTAGAGGTAACCAAAACTTACGAAAATTGAGAAATTAATTCCTACTATTTTTAGCAACTCAATTTAAAATACCATTGAGCTGTATAAATCCATATCTGTTTTTTCTCCAATCTTACAATTCATCAAGCAGTTCTTTACTTTCTATCTCACACACACACATACACACAAAGCAAAGAATATAGGATTTCCATTTGATTATTTTAAGTGACCCACAAAGGCATCTATGCAGTACAGTGAGGTCCTGAGGGTCACATATTTAGAACCAAGGCTATAAATACACTCAAATTTAAAAATGTTCCCATCCTTGCCAAACTTGAAAATTTACAATACAGAAAATGAAACAAAAATACCCCCCCAAAAATAGAAAAGTTCAGAGAATTGCTATTCTTCTGAATAACTAGCCATCAGAATAATACTTCTAAAATGACCAAAAAGAATTACCTTCTCACTAAAATACTTCATGATTTGTAGGATTTAACACCCAATTTCTATAATATCTTACTGTAAGCAACAAGATAAACGTCAAATCATAAGCTAAATCATATTAGTTAAAAGTGTGGGCTTTAGAAAGATTAAGTTTGCTTCCTGGCCCCACCGCTTTCTAGGCAATGCCAATTTTCTCACTTGTCCTATAGGGCTGCTAACAATGCCTACTGAATACTATAGCTGTATTGAGAATTAAATGAGATAAGGCACACAGCATAACACTTGGCACATAAGAAAAACAATAAAAATTGCATATTATGTATGACAATGATAATAAAATTGCACTTCACAATTTTAAATGGTTTTCACATACACTCCCTCGTTTAGTTTTTATATACACATACAAATTTCAATTATGGGCAGACGAATCATTATATCTCCCCTGGCGTTTCTACGAGTTTAACTTCCTTGCGCAACCTCCCAAAGCTAGCAAAGAGGCAAAGCTGAAATTTGAACCTAGATCTCTGAGTCCAGGTCCAGGCCTCCTCCTGCTGTCCCACAGCCTCACCATAAAATGTCCTTTCACAATCAATCCGCTTGCATAGAGCATTACATATAGACCAACTGAATTTTTAATTACATCTTTAAAAATGAATATATAGCATGTCTCACTCTGCTAGAGAACTGAGCAAAAACAATTATAAATCAAATTCCTACAAAGAGAACCCTCTTTTCCCATTGTGTCTTATTGTAAGAAAAGAAGAACACAATGTAACTTAACATCAATTGATAAGTAAAATAAATCAAAAATCTTATATTTTTATAGCGCTTTAACCACTAAGAATACTATGTAGATTCCAGCCTCTGGATTGCTCACTCTGTTATTAATTCTTTCAATCCAATTTTCACCCAGTTCATAGAAATATCTAAAGCTCCAAATTAAAAATATGATGAAACTTAGTTGCTCTTCTTAGCTCTGCCATCACGAATACAATAAAAACCATATTCTAATTATAACTTTGCATCTTATCACTGGGTGTTGCAACTGGAAAATACATCATGTCTATTTTCTATAGAAATCAAAAATTTAGTAAATATATGTAAGTCAATCCCATCTCATCTGCTATATGTAAATGCAATATTCTGTATATCTAACATAGCCTTTTCAAGAAAATGAAAAGTATAGATTTCAATTTTTTGAGAAGAGCATTAAAGTTCATCAGTTTCATTGTG
Organism: Equus quagga; assembly: GCF_021613505.1. NCBI lineage: Eukaryota > Metazoa > Chordata > Mammalia > Perissodactyla > Equidae > Equus > Equus quagga. The sequence continues at coordinate 127,533,528 of NC_060272.1, forward strand.
AAATTCATAATCTAAGGATGCATTAAAATGGAATCTTTAAAAATCTTTTCTCTTTATTAAAGAGCAATCAGTGCTGAATCACAATTTTGCGATTCTTACCACAAGCAACAGATTAAAATGTCATCAGACAGATGGCCAATCTAACTAGAACAAAGGGCACAAAGTACATGATTATAATAATTAATCATATTTTAATTGCTAGTAACTACTGTAAATTACTGGAAAAGGTAATTATAATAAAATTTGAGTAAACTGACTTGTTTTTACCCATTTCTAGTTGATAGGCTGGCAATAAAATGGATCCCAAAACAATCTTATGGTTCAAAAAGAGCTAACATATTTAAAAAATAGTGTAAAGAAACTTAATGTAATATTTTTAATTTATTTATCCCCAATGCTTTTCTGAAAATGACTCTTTTTTGGCTCATATGATTAAAATAAGTAAAAAGTTCTGCTAGATAAATTAACATAAAATAATGCCAACAAGGTAAGTAGGCAGGTTTATGCTAATTTCATATAATCCAAGCACAACAATAAAACCAAGACCAGAGTAGGACAAACAACAAGGATACTATAAACTGAAAAGCTGTGTTTAAAAAAAATTGTATTTGTCTTTCTTCAAAACTTCCATATTAACATTTTCATATTAATTATGAAAATTACAATAACATTGAAATTATAAACAGCTTTTCAAGCATTAAAAACGTGTGCTAATTAGCTGACATGGCACTGTCTCTAATTTTAATACTTTTGCAGTTTTCTAAAAATGTATTGGAATCAAGTTACTTCTAGTGTTAGTCATTGAGGTTTACTGGTCTTGGATGGACAAAGAGACTAAGTAAAGAGCAGGTCAACATCAAAGAGAAGTTGTTAAATGGTCTCTAAAATAGAAGGCAGCTAATATCTATTGAATGCTAACTTGGAACAATTTGATAATCAGGAAGAATGACTCTAAATGATTGTAATCATCAAATGCACAAAAATGCATTAGCCCATGGCGGAAGAGAGAGAGAGAGATCACGCATTTGTCACCACTGAAGACATTCAAATCTCAGAGTCAATAAGAGTCAAACATCAGATATCCTTTAAGCAAGATCCTCAATAAACAAGCAGAAACAAGAACAAGATATACCATATTAATATAGTTCTTAAAATAAGTGAATTCAGTATGTTAGATGCATTTAAATGCACTATCGCTATGACTTTGGTATATATGAGAAAAATCTAAAAGCAAGCTGTGTAGCTTAAGAATTTCTAACGTTATTCATAAGATTGTTTAAATGTCTCTTATCATACATTTCATTTCCAAATAAATTATTAATAAAGAGGAACTTGACCTATATTTTCAAAGTTTCTTATTCAATTTTAGTCACAATGTACACATAGATGTTTTCATGACGACGAGGAGTTGTCGTTTCGTTTGTTCGTTTGGGATAGCAATGATTTTAAATAACCATCCCTGGTCACTTTTAACTGAGTTTTGTTGATCCCAGTGCTAATAATCCTTATGACTCTCATTGTTTTCCATCGGGCAGGTCATCTTCAGGGTCTCAAAACTGCTTATGCTGCTAAGAACACAAAATATTCTGGGGATGCCTCGCTGCCTAATTTCTCTTTGTTGTCACCACAGTCAAGATGGCAGGACCCAGAAATCAGTAAGATAATACAACTATAATGCATGTTCCACTAGTGAGTACTTTATTGAACACTTTTGAAGTACTCACTAGGGGTCAGACACACTTACCAAGGTTCCAGGGATATAAAGATGAATAATTTTAAATAGTAGCAGTAAATAACACTAACTTACAACTATAGTGTAAACGATCTTTCTTATGAACACTATCATATCTGTTTTCTTTAGACTTTTCCAAACTTTCTTAACTATGGAGTTCATTTTTAAATTCAGGATTATGTTCCTATTTCCAGCTAATCTGATTCTCCTGCTAAAGCAGAAGCAATATTAATGTCAAATACTCCATAGTGGCTGTTAGGTAGGGAATTGATCACTTTTCTTGACCTAATTACCAGCGTACTATCTGTGATGAAGTTAGCTGCTCTCTCCATCCTCTTCCCAACTGTGGGATCAATGTTATATATTCTACTAGCAGCATTTACATTGCGGTTGTCAAATTTACTTATAATATGAATTCTGCTATAGAGTTTCAGTTTAATGACTTGAATTAGATACCCTTACCATATTTGCTTCCAGTTAACTTATACATGGTTTTAGAGCTGGTTCTGTAGTTTCTAAAAATCCTATCGATCTGCTAATAAATATGAACAGATACTTGAAGATAGCTTGCAGGATACATTTTGTACTGTTCTAAAAGTATTCTGCAAAAAAAGAGCACTTTTGAAAAGCTAAAAACTGCATTGGTCTTCTTCATATTACCTCTTTTCAAAATCTCCATTACTAGAGGGCTGGCCCAGTGGCACAGTGGTTAAGTTTGCATGTTCCGCTTCAGCAGCCCAAGGGTCACGGGTTCGGATCCCGGGTGCAGACCTATGCACAGCTTGTCAAGCCATGCTGTGGAGGGCATCCCACACATAAAGTAGAGGAAGATGGGCATGGATGTTAGCACAGGGCCAGTCCTCCTCACCAAAAAAAAGAGGATTGGCGGCAGATGTTAGCTCAGGACTAATCTTCCTCAAAAAAAAAAATCTCTATTACTAAACTGGAGATTCATTTCTAGAGAAGTAATGGTGGTCCCCAAATGTAACAAAAATAATATAGAAAAACAACTAATCTTTTTATACGTAGAGAAAAATATTTTCCTAGTGAAATATTATTAACATATTTTTCTTCGACTGCTGCGAGGAAGAACAAATTGCTGGTGATCTAACAGTTCATAAATGTCTTCTTTGGTCTGAATATTATAGAGACTACATACTTTTAATTAGTCTCAATTCAGCTAAGCAGAGGTAAAGCATTTCTATTGGATGCTGCTTTGATTTTCTGCACCTCACAGGCCTCCTCTGATATAAACCCAGAAAAGGAGGGAGCTTGAAGAAACTCTGTCTATCTGGTGGCAGTCAGGGCACAGAGCCCTGGTTCTGCAGTTTGTTCACTTCACAAAGGATGCTGGCTGGCTGCAGGGACTAGTGGGGACTGAAATTCAGTTCATGCTCCACTTGCCAAACTACGTGCCCTGTTGCAGGACTGAGGTCCTAGAGCATCTTAGACAAAGGTGCGCCTCTTTGTAATTTTCTCCCCAGGGATGGTCACTTTTACCATTCATTTGTTAAGAAGTAGTAGCTTTTAGTCATTTTCACAAGGCACTAAATATGTTAACACAAACTTTGCTTGCTACATATATAAAACTGGAACTCCTGACTCCTTCCTTGCCTTCATTCGTCCCATCCAAATGCACCAATATGTCTCTCTCCCGTCCCTCTACCACTGCCTTCCGTTAGGACATCATCTTCTCTGACCTGCAACACTTTGAGTCCCTTCAAGTGGGTCTTTCCTCCAGGCTCTCTGGGTTCTCAGAATCTAGTTCCTATCCCCACTGCCTGCTTCCCACTCAGCCTGGAATCTGGTACTCCACCCTCGCCCACCTCCATCATCCTCACTCAGTCCCCTCACACTGGGAAGAGCCTGAATGTATCATATCCTTTCCCATCTTGACGATCCTCCTCCAGGATCTCCATGGCCTACTAGGCTCTGCTCCTTCACTTTGACTCTGCCTGGTTTGTTGATTTTCAAGTCTCAGCTCAAACATCACCTCTTTATGATCAGGCCTTTCGCGCCTCCCCTGTCTTGGATTGGATGCTGCTCCTCTGTGATTCTGCAACACCTTGTACCTGCCCCTGCTGTAGCACTGACCACCAGATTTGTAATCCCCTATCATCTCAACTGTTGCATTCAGCTGCTTGAGGAAAGGGACTCTTATTCTCTGTTATAATCCTAATACCTAGAATAGCACTAGTATAAGGACATGAATAAGTCATCATTTGTAAGAAGTGTGGGGCTGAAAAAAAACTATCAATTATATAGCTAAACCTTCAATTACCGGTGGAAAAAATTACTCTTAGCTATTATTCCCAGATATAGATTACTCAAATGCAGGAAGTCTGAGAGATCAGCAAAAGATCTAAACACTTATACAGTGCTACATGTAGGATCATAGCTATGTGCCACTAAAATTGGTGTACAAAATACTTTCAACACTAATTTAAAATAACAGTTTTCTAATTATAAAAGTAAAATGTTCCAATTGTATAAAATTTAGGAAATCTACCAAAGATTAAATAATGAAATACAAAACAGCTGAATATCATCCAGACATAACTATCATTAATATTTTATTATGTAAATGTCTAGCCTTTCTTTAATATCAAGACAATGATGTTAAACCAAATGTGTATCTATATATATGCATGTATACCAGTTTACTGAACAGTCTAGATTCAGTGGAGAATAAAGAAGGAAACAACTTTGTTCTATTTTCATTGTCTTTCAAACCCCCTCTATTCTATTTCTTTCCTGTCTTTGAAAATATGTTTTAAGCCAATCTCAAAGCTTTCTGGTCCTTTTGAGGTATTAATAACCAGTCTAATTTTTATGTACAAAACAATTTTTTTTTGAGAAAGATTAGCCCTGAGCTAATATTTGCTGCCAATCCTCCTCCTTTTTGCTGAGGAAGACTGGCCCTGAGCTAACATCCGTGCCCACCTTCCTCTACTTTATATGTGGAACGCCTGCCACAGCATTGCTTGACAAGTAGTGCATAGGTTTGTACCCAGGATCCACACCGGCAAACCCGGGTGTGAAAGCAGAACGTGTGAACTTAACTGCTGCACCACCGGGCAAGCCCTGCAAAAAACTTAATTTTGCAGTTCAGTCTAAAGCTGCTCCTTGTGCCCTCATTCACGCCTGTTTCAGGCTTGGAAATGTGCTCAGGGCTGGGGAGTCAGGGAGTTGGGGAGGGGCACATCTCTACTGCTGTCTCTGCCTTATCATTCCACTCTTCCCTGCCACTCACTGTGTTGTCTCTGGTCTCTCCTAGGTTAGAGAGAAGGCAGGTGAGCAAAAAGGAAAAGGCTGCAAAAGTCACATTCCCTAACAGTTTAGCATATGCCCCAATGTTGGCTCTTTCTTTCAAGGAGAGCTTCTGTGGGGCTCTGAGATCCTCTCTCCTCCACAACCCACCTCGAATTTACTGAGAATTCTCCTGCAGTGCTCACTGGTATGGGCCATGGCCCCACAGCTGGCTGTTTATGCGCTACCTACTCCCACTGCCAGGGTCCACCGCATGTAGATTTATTCTGGGGTCCTCCCACAAAGGCGTTGACCCATCTTAGGTATCCAGTGCCCTCTGCAGTCCACTAGAACCAGGACCTCCTCCCCATCCTCAATGAAAGAAGGGCCACCTGCTTTCGCTGCAGCTTTTTCTCTTTGCTCTGCTATCCCAGAAAGCTTCAGCTAGACGTTTGTCTTTGACATTTTCATGGAAAGATCAGGCAACAGTCTTTATACTCTCTCAACTCCAAGGTATGAAGGTAAAATTTTCCCAACACCTACCTCCCCCACACCAAACTTGCTCTGATCACAAAGTAGCAAAAGGTCCCTGAGTGATTTTGCAACACAGAAGATTAGGATGTGGGTGACCCCTTTGAAACTTCAAATCTCTCCTGAACAATTCTGTACATCCTTTACCCAGATTTCCTCTATGGTACCATCTTGCAAAACTATAGTCCAATATCATTACCAGGATACTGACGTTGAAACAATGCACTTCTAGCTTCAAAGCCACAGAGAATGCTTGTGACGCCCTTTTATAACCATACTCACCTCCACCCCCACCCCAATCTGTTTTCCATTTCAATAATTTTGTCATTTCAAAAATATTATATAAAACAGAGCCATACAGTATATAATCTCTCATAATTGGCAGTTTTTATTCAGCATAATTCATATAAACTGTTACATATATTCACATAAACTGTTATATGTATCACCAGGTCAATCCTTTTCATCCCTCAGTTGTATTCTATGGCATGGATACCACAGTCTGTTTAACCAGTCACCTATTGAAGGTCGTCAGATTATCCCTCCAGTTTTGGACTATCATGGGATAAATCTGCTACAACCATTGTGCACTCGTTTTTGTGTGAATACATGTTTTCATTCCTCTGTGGTAAATACCTAAGAATGCAATTTCTAGGTGAGAGATTAAAGACATGTTCAGTTTTATAAGAAAACACCAAACTGTCTTCCAGAGTGGTTGTACTATTCTGCATTCCTACCAGCAAAGTACGAGTAATCCAATTTCTGTGCTCCTTGCCAGCATTTCACATTATTTTACATTCTGATAGTTGTGTACCAATATCTCATTGAGTTTTTAATTTTCATATACCTAATGGCTAATGATGTTGAACATCTTTTCATGTGTGTTTTTGCCATCTGCATAAACTTGGTGGAATGTCTCTTCATATCTGTCTTTTTCTCATTTTCTAATTGGACTGTTTGTTTGTATTTCTATTGTTGAGTCTTGAGAGTTCTTTATATATTCTAGATATCAGTCCTTAGTCAGATATACGCCTTGGAAATATTTTCTCCTCATCTCTAACTTACTTTTTCATCCTCTACACACAGGCTTTGGCAGAACATAAGATTTCAATTTTGACTAGGTCCAATTTATTAATTTTTTTTATGGATCATACTTTTGGTGTCAAGTCTAAGAATTCTTTGCCTAGCTGTAAGTCTGAAGATTTTCTCCTAAGTTTTCCTCTAAAAGTTAGATAGTTTCATGTTTTACATTTACATCAGCTCTCCAGTTTGAGTTAATTTTTGTATAACGTGTTAGGTTTAGTTTGAGGTTCCTCTTTTGGCTGTGGATGTTCAATTGTTCCAGCACATATATAATTTTTGAACGCATTACTTAGAGTTTTGATTTATTGGGTGCTGACATTTGGACTGAGACAAAGAAAAGCGAGTGGATCTCTAGGTCTATGCCCACATTAAGGTGGCCATCACCAAAACAGCTCTACCAGGGGCCATCACTCCAGGCTCCAATAACTTAGAAGGGTAACAGAAAACACGCAAAAGAAATTATCCCTATGAAAACAACCTAGAAAAATAACGGCAGAAGTATTTAACTAAATATTATTACTAATCTTTGCTTAATTACTATTTAGAAAAATCCACTAAGAGCAAACAAAGATTTACAAAGTTTCAAACGGAAAAAAATACTTTGTTCATATTGAACTTCAATTACTATCAAAACAGCTAAATCTGACCTGTACACTCTCTGTGGTATTCAATATACGAGGATTCAGTCACAAAGGGCGACTATTCAAGAGACCAGCCATTGCTTTGCAGCTCTCTGCCATAAAAACATAAACTGAGCATCTTCTGACGCTGCAGATATTCCTACTCCGCAGTAATTTATACTCAGGTAAAGCTCTAAGGCCCTGAGGCATCATTGTATGGAGTAAATTCACTTCTCTTCTCTGCATTTAGCCTGTTACAGGTCATCCACCATCCTTGGAAGAATTTAGAAAATAAAACCACACAAATTATTTCTATGTGCTCCACTTTAGATGAGAAAATTCAATTAAGACAGTCTAGAGGAAAAGAGTTGAAACTTCATAACTTTTGGATATGTTGTGGTTCAATCCTTTTGTTTTTAACGGTCCTAACCACTCCCCATCCACCCCCTGCAAAAAAAAAAAATGAGTTATCAAATTATATTGGCCCCTTGAGTCTTTCACATCTTGTGAATAAGTCCTTTCAATCAGAAAAATTTTGTCTAGCATTCAAGTACATATGCTTTCTACCCTAAAACCTCCTAATTTCATATAGATTTGATTTCCCACTGGCTTTCCCTTGTTCCTAGAATATACTTATTTGACTGACAAGCAACTTCCTTCTTTGTTTCTTACATACAAGGAAGTGTCTGCAATTTTAATTTGTTATAGACTAAAGTAATATTTTTATTATTTCTTCATAATACCACTTCTACTATCACTATCTTATTCAAACATTATATTTAATTATATTTAATATATGCAACTTGAGGCTTCTTAAAGGTACAAAGAGATGCTAAAACTAAGAAATAAAAAAGTCACGGTTTCCTCTTATCACTTTGCAAAACTGTTGCTGTGATGGAAGAGTCTCGTAAACGCCACCATTATATTGATAGAGAAGCTTTCCTAGGTGTTAAACAAAGACTGAACACACTCTCAAGTGTGCTGGCACACAAAAGAAATCTCTAATGTCTTTGCCCTAAAGAAGCCCATGGTCTAATTTGAGATAAAAGATTAACCCAAGTTAACTAATTAAAAAGCAATACAAAGACTATGAAAGTGTATACAGGTAATTGAGGGCTATCGTGCAGTATACGGAAAATTTTCCAGATAGTAGAAAACAAACACCTCGTTTTCTGGGCTGGGGCAGAGAAGACTTTGAAAGAAGATGTCACAAGTAACAAAATATTTCAGGACTAACAGATGTGTTCATCGGGTATCACTGTGCAACTTTCCTCACACTTGCTCATGGTTATCCCAGATTGGGTACCTCACTCTCCTACCCACTACCAGGAGCTATGAGGCATACTCAGTCACAATTGGCAATACAAATACCTTTCTTTCTTCCTCTCTTCCTCCTTTCCTCACTTCCTCCCTCTCTCTCTCTTTCTTTCTTTCTCCTTTTTTCCACCTCCAAGTCCACTGAAACTCACTTAAGCTGTTTTGATGCCCCAAAAGCTTAGACTGTGGACTGAAGTGGTAGACTTTTACAAGGCCACCAGATGGTGGCAGTGTCCAGTCTGACATTAAATCATTTATACATAATAACACGTCATACTCTACAAACATTGAAAAGAAACATCTGGGGCTCAGAAATGTATAGCTTAAATTGCTATCATTCTTCAGAAAACAGTAACTTAAAATTGTATAATTATCAGCCATACGATATCCCAGCCTGGACTAGAGTATAAAAATGTCCCTTTCTTAACCTACACAAAATCTTATACTGCTCAAAGTCAATAGCTGTTCATTAGATCCTCCCCAAAGACAGGGAGGTAACAGTCCTAAAATATTTTGTATGAAAATTCATACTTGTCTTCACCAATTTGGCTTAGATCTTTAAAATGTGATAATATACTTGCCACATGAAGGACTGTGAATCAGAAGATAAAGATAATAATAATAATGATAGATAAAATAAGAATAACACTTGCTAGGTTGTAGTGGGACTTAGACTCTATAATGGTTGCCTATTTGAGGTTTGTTTGCTAACTAAAATGACTTAATGTTCCATCTCAGGGTAACAAAACGCAGCATCTCTTTTCATGTTTTCATTAAGTTTAAAATTTTATAATGAACACTGGATAATGTTATTAATGTATAGTATGCATTATGCTTTTGTAGAGCGTCACTGTCTTTCCCTCCTCAAACCCCAGAGTGTTTCATATTACTTACAACATAAGCAATCAGTCTGAAGGATTGATTTACTAACTGTTTTAGCCAGAGCGATCTTTCGGAATAAATGTGCAACAACTGAGAGCATCAGTTTTAGCATAGTTCCTCCTAAAATCACAAGAATAAATACATTTTGCTTAAGTCTCTCCAGTCAATTCCACTTAGTAACACTTGCAGAAACACCAAATAGCTTTAACGAGCAGTGAGTAAATTTATACTACTTATGCATAGTACCATATTGATTTTAACAAAAAATAATAATAACTTGCCAGTGTTTCCCATAAATCATTTTGTGATTCCTTCAGAGAGGCCATGGCTCTGCAGTTGTAGGCAAATGTATTTTTAATTCAATTTATGGATGCCTTAAAAAGTACTGAATGACACTATGGTCTAATAATCTTCTGGAACATACCCTGAACAACGGTCTTAGAGCAGGTTGTTAAGAGACATTTTCTGTGTGGGTTTCAGCTAAGACCCAAAAGCAAGAACCAAACAATAGTTAACAAGTACACTCACATTTTTAACGGAGGTGCTAGGTTATCTATGCAGAACTTGCAAAGAAAACTCTGAAAAATCAGTTTTGTGAGCCAACACCTCTTTGAGTTTAAGTGGTCAAAAAGGTTGGAAACAGGGTAGAGGAAATTTTTTTTTGAGTTGTTGACATACTATTAATCCCACCACCACCTTCTTACCTCAAACCCTGAAGAAGCTTTAAGGAATCACTGCAAAAGCTTGAAATGTATATGCTGATTCTTGAGGGACACGACAGTGAATGTCTGATGTGCACCTGAGAACACGCCATTCTGAGACCATTGTTGTAGGGTATGTTCCAGAGGAGAACTAGAGCACAATTTGCGTTATTCAGTATTTTTTAACCATTGATAAACTGAATTAAAAGAGAAAGGCTATGGTCCTGAATTGGCAGAGCAGAGAGAGGTGCTGGCTACACTTTCCCTGGGAGAGGCAAGATTGTGTAAATGTTTCCGGAAGACGAGAGGTGGGCAACAAGGAGGAGGAGGTTACTTAGAGACATTTCAATTCCTGTCCAAGAAGAATACGTAGAGGGATGGAGTAATTCCCCAAGACGAAGAATGGATTTCCAGATTTCCAGGAACTAGGGGAGAACTATTATCATCTAGCCAGAAGAAACTGCATTTCCTGTGTCACAGAAAACATAGCCAAAAAGTCCCAGTAGGCACCTCTGAGAAAGCCACATATCTTTCTGTTTCAATAGGACACATTATGCTGTGATGACAAGCAACTCTGTAATTTTAGTTGCTTAAAACCACAAAGATTAGTTTCTTGCTCATGAAACATGGTTGTTGTATGTCAGTAGTTGAAAGAGGCTGACTCTTCTCACTGGAGTTTCAGGGATTCGGGTTGACGGAACAGCCACCATCTCTAAAGTTGTTCCCTGAAGTGTGAGAAGGAAAAAAAAGATCTCTGGAGACTCTTACACTAGCTCAGCCTATCAAGGACACTTCTCACTTCTGTTCACAACTCCTTGATCAGACCTGGTCATACAGCCTCACCCAACCACCATAAGCCAGGAAGTTCAATCCTACTATGTGCACAGGAGACAGAGAAACTTTTGATGAGTAACATTAATGTCTACCACACCATCCTAAGGTAAAACAGAGGCCTCCAAGCTCAGAGGCAGCCTACCCAAGGTCACATTCATGTCAATCAAATCAGACCTCACGTTCACCTATTCTACTCTTTCAACCCTAGAGGAGCCAGAGGCAGCCTACTTGAACAGGGCAAAAAGCATGGAGTCACTTTGGGGAAACACAAGAGAGGCTGACCAGCTCCCCTTTTTCTCCATGAGATGTGGCCGAGCTTAAGCTGGCCAGAACTAAGGAAAGGGAAATCCCTATCACTAAATGAATTCAGGACTTCCTTATTAAATGAATGGGATATAACAGAAAGGAGACTCTTCACATGATTAGAAGTGATCACAGAACACTTTATTTTCTAATAGTAACTAAATAAGATATGAGGCTTATCTGAGATTTTATTCATGAGCAAGAACAGGATTAGCCCCGTTGAGCAGGTTTAAATGTGGAGTAGTGGAGGCACAGGGGATAGATACTTGTTCACTTAAGAAATACACATATGAAAAAAACAGTTTGGGCTAGGTGAATAGAGTTTCCAGGAATGGTGAAGTCAGAAAGAAAGTACTAAGTGGAAAAAAACAAAACTTCAAAGTGAATCCAAATAAAAACAACTATCAAAATATCTTTAGAAATGGGAGGAAAAATATCACATATAACCAAGGGAATCTCAGAAGCATTAAGATAGAAAGCTATTACAGAAATGAGAAAAAAGTTTAGAAATCACGGGGCTGGCCCGGTGGCCGAGTGGTTAAGTTCGCGCGCTCCGCTGCAGGTGGCCCAGTGTTTCGTCGGTTCGAATCCTGGGCGCGGACATGGCACTGCTCGTCAGACCACGCTGAGGCAGCGTCCCACATGCCACAACTAGAGGAACCCACAGCGAAGAATACACAACTATGTACCGGGGGGCTTTAGGGAGAAAAAGGAAAAAATAAAATCTTTAAAAAAAAATAAAATAAAAAAATAAAAAAATAAAAAAAGTTTAGAAATCAGGCTAAACTACCTTCGAAGTTTTCCCAGATACATGAAACCAAAATTAAAGATAAAAATGCTGTGAGAATCTGACTTAAGTCAAAACACCTAGGAAAATGCTCCATCACAGCAAAATGAATGGCGGAAGATCTGATTAGACGCTGTAACACTGGCCAAATAGGAACGCTGAGGAGAGACGAGAAACATAATTTATTTCCAACAAACGAGATTTAGGCATAGAGCGATAACCCCTTATATTATCAGAACACATTAATAGTGGATCTCGCAGAAGCAAATTACCGTTAAATCAGTAACTATTTTCTCTTTGAATTTCTCTCTGTCAGTGATCTAGAAAATATCAAATAAGAAAATAGGAGAAAATACAAGCGTTCGAAGAGGTCAAATATTCAACATAAAGAAGAGGAAAATACTGATTATTTTATGCAAATTGATTGTAATTTGAAGAGAGGGTAAAAATCGGTGCTTATTCAGAACTAATAGGATTGCTCAACAATCTTCAATCTAAGTCTAAAAGACTAAATGGAACTTATCAACTGATCCATCTATAACTAGGTCTTTAAACTCCTACTGTTGGATCTGTATTGTTACCTTTGTTTCACAATCTATAAAATAAAATTCATATGATACGAAAATCTGAGGAAATTATCTTACAAAAAGGCAATAAAAATCCAATAGAAAGAAATTAATTTCAAGTTGTTTCTTTTCTTTTTTTTGCTTTTCTGGACAAATCCCCCATTTTGCTACAAAAAGTGATACATGTTATTGCATTTGAGATTATTTTATCACTGGCTTTTGAATATATATTTAATACAGGAATGACTACATTTTTATAGGTACCACGTACACAAATTTATTTTTACCCATTATCTACTCTATTATTATAAATTCCATGTAAGGCGTGCAGGGCAGAAAAGTGTTATTACATCTATTTCACGTTAGGAAACTAACACTTCAAGAGATTAAGGGATTGTACGAGGTCCAATAATTAGCAGTCAATGGCAGAGTCAGGATTTGAAAACAAATCTTTAAACTCTTAATCATTGCACGCTATCTCCTTTACTAATTGGGAATAGTATTATAACGGTTTGGTTTATAATTTAAAACTAAGTATTCTAAAAATCACTTTTTAATTCATCTCAAAAAATATTTAATAAGTACTGACTATATTCTAGATTATTAAAAAAATAGTAACTTATAAGATATAATTTTTACCCTCAAGGACCACATGGTTTGGGAAGATACCCAAGGCAGTGAACCAAGGTAATAATATATTTTTAGGGGCTGGTCCCACGGCCGAGTGGTTAAGTTTGCACACTCTGCTTCAGTGGCCCAGGGGTTCACCGGTTCAGATCCTGGGCGCCAACATGGCACGCTCATCAGGCCATGCTGAGGCGGCGTCCCACATGCCACAGCTAGAAGGACCACAACTACAACATACAACTATATACTGGGGGGCTTTAGGGAGAAGAAGAAAAAGAAAGATTGGCAACAGATCTTAGCTCAGGTGCCAATCTTTAAAAAAGTAATAATAATATATTTTAAAAAATACATATAACAGAAGCTTGCAAATGTAGAGAGATTGTGTTTTGTCCAGAGCTTCTGACAGGTTTACTGAGGATATCATATTAGGCTAGTTTTAAAGGATAAATAGGAGTTTGCTCAGATAATCTGGAAATGGATATTTTATTTGGAGGGACCCTAATGTGTAAAGCTAAGCAGATATATAAAAAATGGAATGGTTTTATCAGTAAGTACTAGATTATTTTACTTTTTAAAATTATTTTTTGCTGAGTGAGATTCACCCTAAACTAACATCTATTAACAATCTTCCTCTTCTTGCTTGAGGAAAATTCACCTGAGCAAACATCTGTGCCCATCTTCCTCTATTTTGTATGTGGGTTGCGGCCACAGCATGGCCACTGACGAGTGGTGTAGGTCTGTGCCTGAGAACTGAACCTGGGCTGCCAAAGCGGAAGGTGCCAAACTTAACCACCAGGCCATGGGGCCAGCCCCCATTTTACTTTTAAATACTGTTTCCAACATCTCAAAACTTAGCGTGAATGATTAATTAAATTCATCAGCACTTTATTTTTATAAAGCAATTATACACTTGCTATCTCTATATTCTTTCTTCTCCCACGAGGAGAGCTAAATGGAATGATGGATGATTACCCTCCAAAAATGCAAATAACTTACCCATGGTTTTCTACCATTACTAGTGATAAAATATCTGATTATCATCCATAGTCTAAAGTTATAATTTTAAATCATTAATTTCTATTGAATCAAACCACACACCCACCCTTGAATTTTACATTAACATAATCATTGAACCTTCTTTTCTGAGTCAAATAGTAATGCTTTTAGCTTTGTTCCCCTAATCCCTCCATAGAATCCTCTATAAAATGCTCCTATAGATGGACAAACAGGAGCAGAAGCTCCAGGTCCAACAGGCCAGTCAAGCAATCTACCACTTTCAACAGTCACCCAGACCTTTGCTAGGCCACATAAGCATCTATAAATAACATGAAGAACTTACTTCATATTTCACTTTGATTTCATCAATCTTGTTATACAGATTTTCAAGTGTAATGAATGACAAAATACTGCATTTTTTATGGCAATTATAGTTTCTATGGCAAAGATACACCACATTTTTATTGAAAGTACATAGCTCCCTGTGAGACTCTTGAATACAGAACCATAAATGCTTCCTTCTTAATATTAGCATCTGCAAAAATAAGACCACTGACATATGAGCATGCTCTAGAATGCTCTCCAGAAATTGCAATCAAAAAGTTCTTTAGGAATGAAAGGGCAGCAATGTAATTTAGTTAGGTAGAACGAGTTTTTATGGAAAATATCAAAGCTATGTAGAGACACAGAACAATCTGCTACAGGCTCTAGTGCTTAAGAATACATTAGACAACTACTTGTCTAATATGTTAGATGCCTACATGTTGGAAGGCATGTATCCAAGACATAGGTAAATGGACTAGACAGTTAAGGCCACTCATGGAAAAGGCCAAGGAAGGAGCATCTGTGTTACATATAGCTGCTAGTACCCTCTTATGCACATGTGCTGGCTCTTTTGCATTGCAGCCCCAACTTTGACACAAAAATAAGCTCTGTCATCAGCCTCTACTAGGAATCCAATCACATTAATGTTACTAAGACTTGTGTGAGTTTGCTGAAGATTTTGAGTTCACAGGAAGTACAACACTGTATCTGAAAAATTCCCACTTGACATCTATCTTCTGAAGTCTTTTCTGGTCCCAGACCACTTAACCGTCTTGCCTCTTACCCACACAACACTCTGTCTCACTCTTCTCTCATTTTTTGCACAACATAGTTTCCTACTTTGTCAAAACCTAGGCTTTAAGGGAGCCCATGGAAGTTCTTTTCCTCTGTAAATTATGTATTTCTGTAACATTAACTCTTTTTGTTGTGAACGCTTCACTTTTGTAATCAGAAAAAATTATTAAAAATTACATATGAAGAAAAGGGTATCAATTAGATTAAATTAAAGAAAAAGGACATGCCTTAAGCAACTGTGAATCCCCAGCACTTAGCATGATGCATTTGTTCACACTCGGTGCACAATGAATGGTGCACAATGAATGCAGATGATGATATGGATATCATTCCAAATGAGAAAAGAGTGTAACAACACAGGGGAAATTGGTGTGATGGGGAAGTACAGTATGCATTCTTTGAACAGTGGCTGGGTGAGTTACTGGATAGGAAAGGAAGAAGGTGAGGCAGGAAAGAAGGATAGTTTGAATTAGTCCATTATGAACAAAGTTCTCTGCTGAGCGCTCACTAGGTATCAGATACCGCATAGGGAAATCTTCCCGTCTTGCTCCCAACCATCATGGGCAAATCCATGCCCTTCTACTCAGCTTGTTATATACATATAACACAAGTTCTCATTTCATATTTAATTTCTTTCAGTTGCTTATTAACTCTTTCCCACATTAGCCTGTAAGTGTCTCAAAGGAAGCATTATATCTGCCCCTTCCCACAGACAATATATTACCCAGGGCCTACCCTAGTGCTGAACACAAAGGAGGTATATATTAAATACCTGCTGCATGAATCAACCCATCTACCCTAGACTAAGTATTGTTCTCCAACCACATTTTTTTCCCTTAACAATATAACTTGAAGATTTTACCATGATGGTATTTAACGAACTGCAAAGTTTTATTTACCTTCTTATTAAACCAGCAACAGAGAATTTAACTAAAGTTTATTTAACTATATTCCCGTGGGATATTTGGACTTTTTTTCATTTCTTCAACAAATATGTATTCAAACAGTTTTGCTTCTTCCTTTACAACGTGTCTGCCTTTTTGAGTCTTTTTCTTGGCTTCCTTCTTTGGCTAGAATTTCCATTATAATGTTGAGCAGAAGTGATGAGAACAGACGTTCTTGCCTTGCTCCCAAGATTAGAGGAAAAGCATTCAGTCTTTCACCATTAAGCATCATATCAGCCATAGGCTTACTGCAGATGTTTTACATCAAGTTTAGGAAGTTCTCTTATATTCCTAGAATATTTCCCAAGAGTTTTTATCAAGAGTAGATGTTGGATTTTCTCAAATACGCTTTGCTACATCTACTGAGATGACCATATAGTTTTTCATTTTTACTCTGTCAACATAGTGAACTATATTGATTGATTTTCTAATGGCAAACCAACACTGCATTTCTGGGATGAACCCAACTTGGTCATGATGTATAACCATTTTATATATTGTTGATTTATATTTGCTAAAGTTTTGTTAATACGGTTTACATTTATGTTCATGAAGGGTACTGGTCCATAATTTTATTTCTTTATAATGCCTTCTCGGGTGTTGGTATCAGGGTAATGCAATTCTCACAGGATAAGCTGGGAAGTGTTCCCTTCTCTACCATTTCCTGGAACAGATTGTGTAGAATTGGTATTATTTCTTTTTTAAATGTTCAGAAGATTTTATTAGTGAGGGCATTTGTGCCTGGGGTTTACTTTGTGGAAAGACTTTGGGGTATGGTTTTGTTTTGAATTTTGTGTATTTCTTAATAGCCATCTTGAGGTATAATTTATGTACCATATAATCTATAGACCACAAAATGTACTCATTTTATGTGAACAATTCAATCATTTTTAGTACATATACAGATTTGTGCAACCATCCCCACAATCCAGTGACAGAACAGTTGCATCACTCCAAAAACCCCCTCGTGCCAACTTGCAGTCACTCACCATCCCCACTCCCAGGGCCACGCAGACACCAATCCACTTCTGAATTCTGCAGATTTGCTTTTCTGGAAATTTGAATAAATGGAAGCATACAATATTTGGTCTTTTGTGTCAGGCGTCTTTCATTCAACATAATGTTTTAGAGGTTTTCTTCATGCTGTAGCATGTATCAATATTCCATCCCTTTGGATTGCTGACTATTATTCCATAGTATGGATACACCTCATTCTATTTATCCGTTCACCACTTGATTTGGCTTAGAAAGATTTTAACTACAAATATAATTTCTTTAAAAGATATGAAGCCATTGAGGTTATATATTTCTTCTTGCGTGTACATAATAGATCTCTGCACATTCATGAGAGTATTTCTGAGTAGAAATTCCTAGAAGAGGAACTATGAAGTCAATTATTATGAATATTTGTAATATAATAGATATTTAAATAATAATCTCAATTTCACTCCAGATGGGTTGAGCCAGTTTACAATGTCTCCAATTATGAGTGTCTATTTCCCCCCTCCATGACCAACACAGGGAATCTATCAATGATTTCATCTTTGTCCCAACTCATCAGCAAGACTATCTCACTATTGTGCTCATTTACATTGCTTTGATTATTAGTGACGTTATGTATTAATCATTCACTTATATTCCACTCACACTCAGACCAATTTCCTCCCCCTTTACGGATTCTCCCCAGGCCACTCTCACTTCACCATATTCTCAATTGCCTGGTTACAAAACTCTTATATTGTTATTTTGTACAGTCTTGTGAACAACAGATACGTAACAAGAATTTTCTGAAAGAAGTGATAGACATTTCTATTCTTTGTTAGTTTACCACCCACTTACATATGCCTTCTCTCCTTAACAAGATCACAATATTTTTAAGAACAAGGACCAATCAAATACATCATTATATCCTGACTCATACAGAACATCATTTTAACATCAATAAATATTTGAGTGTTAATTGATGTAAATTTAACAAATTGAGACCAAAGTTAGGGTTTCAGTATTTACATGCAAATGAAATTGAAGGGGAATCATAAAGAGAAACTATTTGCAATCCATAATCATATACTTATCCAGTGGGTGACAGTCAAGGACATATCTTTACAAGAGCCAAGGCCTGCTTTTAGCATTATTTATTTATACATGCAAAATATAGGATACATGCATAAAGTATAGTACATATAAACTTTAAATATAGGTATATAAATTTATATGTATGTATATATACATATATAATATGTATAAAATATATGTAATATATTAAATATATAATAAAATATATTTATATAAATATATAATAAAAATAAAACATAACAGATATTAAATACATATAACTAGAGAGAAGTCCAATAAAAATAGTTAAGAAGATAAAGGCACTTTCTCTTTGACAAATGAAACCCAACGTTTCAAAATCAACTTTTATCACAAGGCAGTGTTGTTGGCTCTCCTGGTACACCAGGAGCAATGCAGTTTTTATGCTAATTATTTCCCCTGACGCTCACTACTAGATAGATATCTTGCAGCTAACCATAGTTACACTAAAATAGAATGCGATTGTATGAAGACACAAAATCCTCTTATACAGTCCAATTTAGAATCCATTTCAAAAACTCTCTAGTGCTACACCTAGAAACTGAAATGTGCTGGGAATCTGAGATTTTGGCATATATTTCATTTACACTGAACTTTGGTTATGATTTTTGTACAGACAATAATTCTCTCCTTAGAGACAATTTGATATTATTTTCTAATATATCTGCAAAAATATATATAACTTGTTTTCTAGGCTAGGTTCCTAGATTTGCATTTAGTCTTACTAATATTATTAAAGAAAATACATTCATGGTTTATATTGACAATGACACTAAAATTCTAGGGAAGGAAATGGTATTTGACTTATCCTTGCAGTAAGTGAAGATAGGCTGTTCTTAACATTAACTAGTGAATACGCTGAGAAAAGCAACAAATTTATTCTAGTCTCAAATCCTAGCAGGTCTCATATTTTATCAAAAGAGCACATAATTATTTCAATGGGCTTTTAAAACTGTATTCAAATCAATGAGTCATTTAATATCTACCATTTATTGTCTTACTAATTCCCCTGATGAAAACAACCTATGAATAATATAACCAGCTTTTAAGTCACTAAAATAAAATAGGACAAATGGACTATCAGCATTCCTGGGCAAATTCCACTGTAAAAACTAAGATACTGTATTAGTTTTGTGTCCAACTTCACAAATTAAACCATTGAATCAATGTTCCACAAGGTAAATATTTTTAAAGTGTCCATAGAAAATGGGTAACTGACCTGACAATGATGAAATCAATAGGAACTGCTACTTATGTCATATTAAGTATATACAAGAAGAAAAATGTAGAATGCTAAAAAAGGGAGGAGGGACTCCATTTAAACTTTATTATTCAAAAATATTGTATCATTTTCTTTTTCCTCCTCTTTATCATCACAACGTCTTAAAAACAGCTCCAGGAGGCCAGCCCCATGTCCAAGTGGTTAAAGTTCTACACACACCCAGGATGGGGACGCATGAACCTACTCTGCTCATCAGCCATGCTGTGGAGGCATCCCACAAAGTAGAGGAGGATTGGCACAGATGTTAGCTCAGGGCTAATCTTCCTCAAGCAAGAAAAAGAGGAAGACTGTCAATGGATGTTAGCTCAGGGCAAATTTTCCTCACCAAAAAAAAAATAAAGCTCAGATGCCCAGATAGACTTTTATGTCTCACATAATTTGTGCCATAGTAATAACTTTGAGAAAATCATATCATATAGATACATATTAATCTAAATTTTGCTTTCAAGACACTTGTTAATAGCTCCTCCAGTAAAAAAAGAAAAAAACTCTCTTATCAAAGGAATATCAAAATCCATGCTTTATCATGCAAGTTTTACAGGTATTCTTTAACTATGTTCCTCACTTACTTTTCTACGAAGTGTTACAATCCCTGACATTTACTTGGCACTGGAAAGTTTTGTTTTTCTTTTTCCAAAGCTTAAACCTAGGTGTGGTCAAAGTTTAAATATAAGAAGAGAGTGTATAGATATTAAATTTCCTCATTTTACAGAATTCAACACCGAGCCTTAGAAAATTAAGAGAGCTTTTCATAACTACACCAGTAGTGGTAAGAGAGAAGTAGAATGCAAGTCTTCTGACAGCAAATCCAGTGATTTTTCTACTTATTCATGCTGCCTCCCGGTGGCACTGAATTAGTTTCTCTTGGGAGATTTTTGAACACTAGATTTTCTCTCTGAGGACATTTAAGAACCATTTAGCAATTGTATTTGTTGAGTGACACTTAAAAAAATAGTTAGATTTACTAAAGACTTAGACGGAGTTAAAGATTTCCTAAAATGGACTAGTAATTTCTGAACAGGTAAACACTGACAAGTGTGGCTCAACTATTTGCTTACTATGAATACTTCAGATTTGATATGTTGGCCATTACGCACCTGGAGAGAGTATTAACTACACGGAAATACGTCACTCAAAGCACACATGCAGTCCATCCCTCTCCAGTGACTACTGCCCATGTTTGTCTGCTCCCTGAAAACAGAAGCCAGTGGAGTTGCAACCAGACACAAGAGGCATCCACAATGGAAAAATAACGATCAACTGATGAGTTGTACTCTCTAAAGAAACAACCCCGCATTCTAGTGGGTTTCTTCTGTATAACATTTAAAAAGGAATGAAACAATCAATATTTTAAAATTACCTCCCATTTAAAAATAAACTATGGACTGATGATTGTAAAGTAACTATAAATTGGCATGGATTTCTTTCTGAAGGAAATATTTTAATCAAAAGAGAGAAAGAATGAAATCATGAAAGAAAGGAGGGAGGCAAGGATGGAGAGGAAGAAGGAAGGAAATAAACAAATAATAGAAAAAGATTTTTTAAAAAACATAACCAAAAAACGGTTGCTGAAAGAAGAAATCACAGAGGTACATGCAGTTAGAGGGGTAAACCTTTAGTCTGGAATTTAACCTGTCTCTTCTAATCTCCTTCATTTCCTTATCAAACATCTTTTTTAAGCTCAATTGATTTTCTCTCAGGAAATATGATCTTTCATGACTAAACAGTTCTTAAAGTTCTTAACACCAAAGTAGCCCCTAAACCATAAAGGGAAAGGGCTTGGTGACATATCTTCTCATCAAAATCATAAATGGAGTACCCAGAGGTTGAGGGTTAGGACAAAGAGGAAAATATTCATGTAAATTCAGAAAAATGATTTTTTTTCAATCTAGCATCCTGCCTTATGGATAAAATGCAACCAAACTGGAGAATCAGGAACTGACAAGCCTTTTTGCATACAGTGACCTCCTCTCCTTGTATTACAGGAAAACATTTCCACCTAGAGTCCTTTTACAGAATATCTGGAGACCAAATGAAATCAACCATAATGACTACCAGAGCCAGATAATAATCATTTTTTAATTGAAGCATCAAGCCAATTAATTTGTGACAACATCCTATCACTTCTTCTTGACATGAAGTTTCAGAGGACTCAAATGGTTTTCAGGTCCATGGCATCCCGGGAACATTTCAATGTTTGGTCTCTTTTAAAATCACATTTATTAGAGAGAAAAAAATCTTTAGAGATGGCATCTTGAAACTGAATTTGAGATTACAAACCAGCCTCACTAGTTTCACTCAATTGTCAGGAAATATAATATCTCATATGCGTCAAATACACAGATTCTTAATAATAGAGCTTCCTCTGGTTCAGAGGTGTTTTTCAGAAAGAAAATTGAGCCCTGATATATTTGTCATGGTTAATTCAATTCAACAAATAAATAATTTATGTCTACATGTGCAGATAACTATATTTAGGTAAGTAACTATTATTTTGTCACAATAAAATTTGTAAAACTGTATTTTAAGAACATAAGTCATCTTTTCTGAGATTTCAGTAAGATGCTTATTCTTGTCTTCTACACAGAGCTCTATCCAATGTAACACATGAACGACAAACTTCATATAAATCTTCCTTAAGATCATGCTATGTATTATTCTGGAATGAAAAACATCAGTAAATTGGCCTGTTTCCACTTCCATTAAATTACACTTATTATATAATAGTAACTTACATATTTACCTTAATCAAAAATAAGAGATGCCCTACACATAAATGATAACCAAAGCAGTTCAGTCATCATCAATAGGCGACCCATTCCATTTAAATTCTTAAGGTGAAATACCTGACAGTATCTCACAAAACATTTTACTGGTTCTCAGCAGGAAGTGCTTCATTGTTTTCTGTCTTACACTCTAACTGTATTGGCAGTAATGCACACCACTGGATGATGAGGATAGTACACTGGAGAGCATCTCTTAAAATGCTAACCACTGCTTCTCATTTCTGAAAATATCTTTTACTTTGTCAGTACGTGGCCCAATATTTCACAAAATGCTGGATCTCCGCTTTTATTCAGTATTCCTAGAATATTCCATGCCCCCCTCATATTTTCTGTCTTCCTTCAGTATTATTCTGCAGGAGGTTTAATATCACAAGTCGTGTTTGTTAAGAGCCACCTTTAGAGGACTCTGAAATTGCATTAGTGAGTGTAAAATGACCACATATGGTATGCACAAACACAACACGGCGCACTGAAAAATACATACATTGCCAGCTGCCTGACAGACACGGTGTAATCACGCCAAGCACACACAATACCCGCTCTTTTTTTTTTTTTTTTTTTGGCTTAGACACAATCATGAAACATATTCAGCGCCCACCGTGCTCAAGGCGTACCTAGAAGAAATGATTTATGTTAGTGGCATGAGCAAGGATTATGTCAAAGACAGTGTGAAATGTGAAATGAATCAGACTTCATCAAATGATCTGAACTCCAAGGCCATTTCCCAGCACCCCCGCCCCCCCAAGCTTAACTTCACCCTCCTTCCTCCCTTGATGTTCTGGCCATGACTTCCTTCTCATCCTTATCTCTCCCTCTCCAAGTCTTTCAGCAGCTTTGCTCTGTTCTCACAGCCAACCTCTTGGGAAAAGAAATCAGTAAAATGCTAGAGGGTGAGACTTCACCATCAGGTGAAAAGGAAAGGGGAGGAATAGAAGAGGGTGTGGTACTCTTTTCTCCACCACACCCCACCCCTGGAGTCGCGCACTCCAGTCCACTGCGGCTCAGGGGAGCACAGCGGGTCCCCTTGCTCACCTCGGAGCAGCCTGGCCCAAAGACCAGCCACCCGGCGCTCTCTGCAGAAAACTTCCCTTAAAGCAGGCAAATATTCAGGGGAGGCGGACGAAATCAGGGGTTAGTTCGAATATACATTCCACGGAGCTCCACGGAGCAAGACTGAAAGGCACCTTTCTGGACCCTACAGACCCGCACCCTCCACTCCCTCCCACCTTGGGTAGGTGGCTGAGAATTTACAGAGAATCTGGGGCGAGAGGAGAGTGGAGAAAGAGGACATTACCTGCCGGGACTGTCCTTAGGGCGCGGGCCAGGATCGCATCCCCGAAGTGGCTCTCGCTCAGGACGCCGCTTTCCGGAGCGCAGCCGGGATTCGGACCCGCGTGCCCGCAGCTCTGCGCGCAGCCGGGAGGCGCGCCGGGACTCCCGCTCCGGTCCCCCGCCCCAGCCGGGCTCGCCTCCCGCGGCCGCGCCCGCTCCGCCACCCCGCGGGCGCGCTCGCTCCCCGCGCTCGCCCTCCGCCTCCCGGCGCCCCCACACCCACCGGCGCCGTGGCGCCCGCTGGGAGCCTCTAGCGGAGGCGAAGGGAAGCGCAGCCGACCCGCGGCGCCAGGGCTCCGACGCCCGCTGCAGCGAGCCAGCCAGGCGGCGGCGTGGGTTTCGCGCGCCCCCCATACGGCTGGCCGGAGGCCGCCGCCGCCCCCACCTGCCCACCTGCGCCGGGCTCACCTGCCGCCGCGTCCGAGCGGCGTTCGCCGGTGCCCACAGCGCTCTAGGGCAACGAGGGGGTGGGTCTGCGGTGCTGATGGAAAAAAACCAAAAGACCTCTCCGGAAACACACACACAAATCCACGCTGTAAATCAGCCTGGACACACGACCCAGCTCGATACTTATTTCCAGTAGGTTCCAAAAAGTGTAAAGGCAGGACACTCCCTTCGGCTTGCTGCCTCCCACCTGGGCACCGGCGGCACTGGCTACTCCCCGACCAGCCCGCCCGGAGCCTTTCGCGCAGGTTGTGCAACCGCGTGGCGACGCCCGGAGAGATCATCCTAACTTGGCTTAAACCCCCACCCCATCCCCAACATCGCTATTTTAAGTTATTCTTCTTTCTGGCAGTGCAGGCAGTGGTCAGTCAGCAGTTTGCTGACTCTTACCTTGAGACGCTGTTAATTCTCTTTCATGTCCTTAAAATCCAAAGCCAAGGATGCAACGCACGCAAGTCCAGAAGCTTTTCCTCGACTCCCCCAGCCTCAGCTCTGCCGGCTTTTCCTTCCAAAGAGATCAGGAGGGGATGGCGGCTTAGTAGCCCTCGCCCTGGGGGCGCCTCCAAATCTTCACGCCGGTGGATACAGAGACCGGGACAACCTTCCCGGCATCCGAAGCCCCCTCGGTCAACTTGGCTTTCTATTTAATTTTCTTCTTTAACCCCACAGGCCCGTCATCAATTCCCCGGCATCAGGCAGGAAAGAAGCGGATATTCTCAGTTGTGGCCGCTCCTCTCTCTTTCTCTTGACAGTACCCCCTCCTCCTTTTCGCCTCTTAATTTGGAAAATCTTTTACTCTCTGCTCGGATGAGGTGGGGGGCTGGGGGGACCAAGGAGGAGAGGTGCTGTAAGGAGAGCCACTCCGAGGCACAGCTTCAGAAACGCATCTCCCTGGGCAGCCCTTGGCGAAGGTGTCTCCGCGGAGGAAACTTTGAGGGGAGGCAGCCGGGCTTGGCGGGCGGCGGGCGGCGGGCGCCAGGTGAGGAGGCTGCGAGGAGGCGGCTGAAGGAGGAGGGACACCAGGCAAGCGGCGGGCGGCGGGGTCCCGGCGGCCGGGCTCGGCGCGAGGGCTGCGCACACACGCACGCACACACACACACACACACCCGCGCGCGCGCGCGCAGCCCCACGCGCACGCCCAGCCCCGCGCCCGCGGCCCCAGGCCACTGGCGAGCGAGAAGTCGGGAGGTGCCAGGAAGGGCAGGGGATCCAAGGATGCAGATGACGGGAAGACTCAGTCACTCCTCACTAGTTAGCAGATTGCTGCTGGAAGGCAGCTCCGCGCTGCAAGCCCTCAAGTCTGGCCGGCTGCCTCCTGGGTCCCTGTCCTCTCTGGCATCTCTGCTCTCTGGCTCTTTCCTCGAGGCCAGTTACTCTCCGGGCACCTTGCGTGGGGTCGCCGGACTAAAGATTAACCCTGTCCCCATCTCCACCCTCCAGGGCTACCTCCACCTCTCCTATTGTAGAGCATTGAAGTGGCCGCAGCAGCTAGCAAGAAAGCTAAGGGGCTCCCCGAGGTCCTTCGAATAGAGGAGCCTCTGCATCGTTTCCTGGACACAATTCCCTCCCGCTCCCCCATTTCCTACCCACTCCCTCACGACATTTCCCCCAGGAGCTCCTGAAGCTCGCGTAGATCATTTTTGACAGGAACTGCCTAGGGATTTTCGACGCCTAGCTTTTCGTACTGGGCTCATTTGCTGTCTTCGCTTATATTGGGAACTGGACGGTAGCAGGTGAATCGCTCAGCAGGAGAAAGGGGAGGGATTAGGAGTCTGGAGACCCAGCCCCTTTAGCAGCCATTTCCAAGGTTTTGCGCCGGGAGTGGCTATCCAGGTGTCCGGCCAGCTCCTGTCCCAACTTCTTTCTCTTCCCTCGACAGCCTGGAGGGATCGCTGGGTGCCGCACAGCTCGGAGCCCCAGCCCGAGAGACTTTGCTCTCAGAAGCGCCCCAGGCTCATTCACAGCTCCCCAGAAAGGAGTCTCCCAGCTGGAGATGGTCTTACCCAGACAGGGCTGCTGGAATTGCTCACGGAAAGTTAACTTTTGCCCTCTGGGTTTTTTTAACCATCCTTCGCCTTTGTGCTCTGCGAGGTCGCTACACTAGCAGAGCGTTTCTCTGCTTTCCCAAGTGCTGGCCAGGCTGAGGATTGCTGCGGCTTTTTTTACTCCGGGACTTCGCGAATCTCTACAGCTTGGGACCTGCCAGAAGAAAACACAAAGTTGCGCAGCGTATGGGTAGCGCGAGCTTCCTTTTCTCCAGCGCTGGGCGCGTCGTTCCGTCGCGGTCGCCATCCAGGTAGCTCCCTGGAACCAGGGGCTCTTGACTGGCTCTGGAAGTCTGCTTCAAGTTGAAAGGCGCTAGACCTTGTCCGGAAGATGGTAAATAAAAGCCGAACGTGGACTTGCCGCGGCGCAAAAGTGGAACAAGAGGATGATTTGGTGCAAAAGATGAAACTTGTGTTGATAGGAACTCTAGCAGCACTACTCACAGCTCAGAAATCGATCCAGAGCTTTCGAAGGTGAGCGTTGATGCGCCCAGTGTCTGTGGACCCATAGCTACTGGGCGCCCATCTGAATTTCAGGGATGAACCTGCCTTGGATTCGATGTGCGCCTCCTCCGGAGGAAGCAGAGACCCAGAGGGACTGTCAGCTTTAGAGGGATGGATCTATCCAGGCTGCCCCTTGGAGCCAGGGCACCACTGGCAACACCCTCCCGCTAACTTGCGTCTGTGCACAAGGCTACTCCCAGACGGGCGCCTAGGGAGTCGGAGCGCAGGTCCCGCCGCCCCGGCTTTCCTGCTGATGCGGTTAAGGGAAGAGCTTGAAGCTAAATCGCGGAGCCTGCGTGAAGAGAATAATGAATTTGGTGGTGAGCTACTAAAAGATAAAGAAGCATTTCATTTCTGTGTGTATTAGTCTTCCAGGAGCGACATTTTAGGTTTAATATTCCAAGAGGTATCTCGGACACTGACTTTTTGCAGCGTTTCAAGTAGAGGATGTTCCCAGTATTCTTGAACGTGCTATAAATTTGTACATTGTCTACTTGTCACAGGGTTTGATGCTTCGAGTCCTGATTCTTATTCCTAATCAATTAGGAATAAGAACTGTTTCTGGTACTGAAGTGAAGTGGCCATAAGAATTATAATAAACTATTTCCAACAAAAGGCCATCTAACTTATGATTTTTGATTACATAAGCCTATGGATTAATAATAAATACTGTGTCAGACTGTTAGACGAGAATTATGGAACTGTAACCAAGAGACTTGCTTGGTGAAAGGAAACTCAGAATTCAGAACTGACTCCTCTCCAAAGAGATTCTGGCTTGAAAGTCCTTTCCTGGTTGCTGTTGGTGTGCAGGCCACTGTCTGCTACTAATGGCTCTCTTTAAAATAAATAAACGTAGGTCATTTACACATTTAATACTTGAAAGGTGTCTTACAGTTCTGAGGAATGTGATGGAAAGTCATATACCAGCCACAGAGGAGTCTTTTTCACTTACCTGGAGTTTTTGGCTTACAAGATGTATAGTCAGCAGTAGTAATCAGGGTTGTGATGTTCTTGACATTTAAGCACCCTCAAGAAAGTAAAAAAGCCTCTGGATTTATGGACCCTCTTCAAGAAGCATTCACTTCTCACTCCTCTTGAAAGAATGCAATTTCCTCAATGATTTTTGACTGTGGAAAAACCAAACTCACATTTGTTATTTGTTATACTAAAACAGGGGGAGGATTGGGATTACCCTTTTCCTTCCCACTTTTCACACTTTGCTGTCATGGGGAAAAATAGTTGACAATAAATAAGAGAAGCAAATCTCCAGGTCAGAGGATCCACCCCATTCCCTATACTCTTACATCTGTCTACTTTAGCAGGAAGAAATTACTGAGATGCAAAGGGAGTGTTAGATGCAAGAGCCTTCCCACCCCCCTCCAGCAAATTAAAAGAACTACAGCATGGTTGTAGTGTTGTATAGTTCCCTCTATTCTTTGACAAGTGAAATTGAAGTTGTTAATGTGGTATTTCTTCCAATGCAGACTGTCTTGAACCTTTTATCTCTTGAGGATAATTGCTGTGTGTGTTTTCAGAACACTTTTTTCTTCCCTGGAAATAGCACTTAATCTATTTATGTATTGCTTTGTTGTAAATTAAAGTTACTCTTTGTTTACTGGTATGCCTTTCCCACTGCACTCTGAGCTCTGACAGCAAGGACGGTTGCTATTCCCCAATGTCTGATCCAGAATCTATCACAGAATAGATGCATATAATAATGATGGTGATGATAATGAAAGCTACCATTTATTAAGTAACTACTCCGTGATGTATATGATTTATGTACATTTTCTCAGTTGATCCTCTTTGCAACCCACTGACCTAAATTCTATATCCTCAAATTATGGGGAAATTGATGCTTATGCAAATTTACCCAAGATCACAGAGCTATTTCGTCACAAAGGAGTTGGGATTAGAATCTGTATCTGCCTAACTCTGAAGGCTGCAGCATTAACCACTTTGCTCTATTTAGATAGCCAGGCACCACATTTTCCATTATTCAAGGTTAAAGGGAATTTATATATATTTAATGCTGAATAAAGGAATATGTCAAATTTAGAATAAGTTCTTTAGCTCTTATGCAATCTAAAGAACATCTTTTTAAGTGTAGGAACATTGGGACAGTGTAGTTCTCTTCTGCTAAAGTGTGATATGGTCTTCCAGGCGTTATTACCATAAGAATGCCACATGCTGGGTTGTCAGTTTCCTTGAAGGGAGGGGGATCAAGCTACCTTGAATTTATAGTTATAGAAAACTTTTCATTGTTTATTTCCATGTTGCTATCCTTATGTTAAAAAAAAGAAGTGAATGCTCTTATAAAATTTCAGTTAAATAAGATGAATGAGTTCTAAAGATCTACTGTACAACATTGTGCCTATAGTTAACAATACTGTATTGTACACCTAAGAAGTTGTTAAGAGAATAGATCTCATGTTGAATGTTCTTACCCCGATTAAAAAGTAAAAGTAAAAGCTGGGAACACAGAGGACTTGAATATAGAGTGGCAGATGAACGTGCCACAGAGATGTAGTTGTCATTTGCTGAGGCTCACATTACAGAACAGTTTTTTAAAGCTGGTATCATTACAGTGCAGATACAGCGCATCCATACCATGGGAGACTGTGCTGCTGCGGAAAAGAATGAGGAAGCTCTTTTCATACTGATACGGAAAGGTCTCCATGATATTTTTAGGTGAAAATAGCAAAGTGCGGGGAGAAAATACCAGAAATAATAAAAGTGGTTAGGATTTGGAGGTAAGTGGGCAGATGGTGTCAAAGGTTGAGGTGACACCTTTTATGTTCTTTTGATTTTTGAACCATGTGAAAGTTTTACCTATCAAAAGAACAAAAGAGTGTTCTTGAGTGAATTCATGAAAAGAATATAGCAGATGCATCTCCTCCGTGACTTAGAAAAAAGTTTTAAGACAAGTTGAGTTGGAAGGTGTTAAGGAACGTGGCCTGTGGTCCATTGATTCATTCACTTCCCTTACCAGGGAGACACCTTGCGGGAAAGAGGCGAAAGGAAGGGTCTTAGTCAGCCCAGGCTGCCATAACAAAATACCACAGACCACGTGGCTTAAACAGCACAAATTTACTTTTCATGGTTCTGAAGTCTGAGAAGTCCAAGATCAAGGTGCCGGGTGATTGGGTTCCAGGGGAGAGCTCTCTTCCTGACTTGTACACTGCCATCTTCTCTGTACTCCTATGTCCTTTCCTTGGTAAGTGCACATGAAGAAAGAGAGCGAGAGAGAGGTCCCTTTTCTTATAAGGCCACTAATCCTATCATGAGGGCCCAAAGCTCGTGACCTCATCTAACCCTAATTACCTCCTGAATCCCTCATCTCCAAATACTATCACATTGGGAGTTAGAGACTCAACATATGAATTGGGGGGGGGGGGGAGTCACAAACATTCATTCTATCAGAGGAAGTGACCAGTTGTCGTCAACTTCCTCTGGATAAATAGACGAAGTATATTTGCTGGGAAAAAGAGGTCTATTACTGAAGTGTCTTTAGCAGGATGTGGCTAGCTAAGGATAACCTACAATGAATAGAACCAAAGTCTGTGAGGGATGGCTCCCTGGAGAATGTCGTATAGGCTGTCTAACTCTGAGGTATCAAAGGAAGATATGTCATAATTTAAACACTGCCCACTGTGTGAGAAACCATGCACACCTCACCATCTGGTCTGGGCTAGAGTAAATTGTCTGTTGTGGGAAGGAAAGACCAGGAGAGCCATTCTTGATGCACCTCTTGTTTGTATCCTTGAAATTATTTAGTTTAGGTTGATACTGCTTAAGATCTCTGATTTGTGCCAAGCGGATTTGAAAAATCCAGTCCTGTGAATAGCTCAAAAAGTTGCTGGTTAATTCAAATTGTAACTAACCTTTACTGAACATCTTTTATGTACCAGGCACTATTTTAAGAGAACTAGATTTATTGATTCATTTAATATGGACAGCAAATCTATTAGGTATTATTATCTTCATTTTAGAGATAAGAAAACAGGCACGGAAAGGTCAAGTGACCTTGCCACGGTCACACAGCTGATTAAGTGGTACAGGCAGAATTTGAACCTCGACTGTCTAAATTTGGAGTCCAGCTTCTTAACCTGCACCAGAAAGTCCTATATTAGCTGTAAGGCCTGTTAGAGCAGAACTTGGCTGTACTGTTCCTTACAGATTCCCCGGACCATAAATAGTACATGACTCATGACTAGAAAAAAACCATGAACAGTGGAGGGAGATGTACAAATGGCAATAACATTAACCAAGTATCCCCCATGTTCAATGCACGTGTTAATTACATAAAATACATTATCTTATTTAATTTTCAGAGTCCCATGAATGAGGCAATATTACTATCATTCCACTAATGATCAATATTAAGCTTATTGTTTCATCAAAGCCTCACAGCCATTAAGTATAGTACCAGGACCCAGAACCTATTACTTTTAAGCCTTACACCTCACTGCCTTCAACTTAAACTGTTACTTTAAACTATAATGTTGTGTTTGCAACAAAGTCACTTGCTTAAAAT
Organism: Equus quagga; assembly: GCF_021613505.1. Lineage (NCBI taxonomy): Eukaryota > Metazoa > Chordata > Mammalia > Perissodactyla > Equidae > Equus > Equus quagga. The sequence continues at coordinate 127,564,843 of NC_060272.1, forward strand.
TCAGTAACTGTTCTAGTTTTCAATTCAAAACGCATGCTACCACAAAATAAACAGACACTGAATATGGACTTGGAATAGTTATCTCCCTTAGCAGTTGGAGTGTTTTGCTGAAGAAACTGCCTACTAGTCAGTGATTTACTGCTTGCTGTTTTCCTAAGATAAGAGGGAACCCTTGTGACTATTTTTGACGTTTTTTTGGACAGGGAAGAAATCAGACAAGGTAATCTGGTCAGAAAAAAATATACTTTTGTTTTTATGACAAGTTTGGCCCTTTTTATTTCTTACTCAGAAGTGGTACTTGTTTTCAACTCTCAGTCTATCAGTTGGTATATTCATAAAACCACCATATAAAATTTTAAAATGGCATTCTCCATTGCACACTAGAAAAAGGAAACAACCAATAGGAAGCTTTTACTTTTACCTTAATTCAAATTTCCTTTTCCTTTAAATCCTAAACATAAAGCAGTGTTTAGCATGGAAGTTGAAAGATGAGTTAGAGTTGTCACCTAGGGGCCAGTTTCATGGGGCTTATATACCTGGCCAAGGAGTTTGAAATTCACCCTGATGATAATGGTCTTCTTATAAACCGTTTGTCTGTAGATTCATCCATCTCTGTGTAACAGTTAATCTACAGATCCTGGAGTTAGACCCCTGGGTGTGAACTCTGGTTCTGAGACTTGCTAGTTGTGTGTACTCTTCCAAAGATGACCAAGTTTCCACAGGAGCCATAGGAGGTTCCTGTAAATCATTTTAGGGGACATTGGAAAAGGGGGAAAAGATCAGGAAGGAAAATTCTAAGAAGTCTACCCAGAAGAATACATTCTAAGCAGAATCAATAGGACGACATGGTAGTAATCTGAATCCAAATAGGGAAGCAGAAACCCATGTGAAGTTTTCAAAAATGGGATGGAGGAAGGTAGGTGGTGGGAAAGGAGAGAGGAAGAAAGGGAGAGAGAGGTTGTTACCTTTAGGGTAACTGCAGACAGGTGCTTAAAGGTTAAGAACAACTATCTCCCAGGCCCTCAGGTTGTGACTGCATTTGAATTAAGAGTAATTAAATTAAAATGAAGCTATTAGGGTGGACCCTAATCCAGTCTGACTGGTGTCCTTATAAGATGAGGAGATTATGGCACACAGAGGGACATCAGGGGCTCATATGTACGAAAGAACAATGGCAAGATTGCAGCTCTCTGCAAGCCAAGGAAAGAGGTCTTAGAATAAACCTTGATCTTGGACTTTTAGCCTCCAGAACCATGAGAAAATACACTTCTATTGTTGAAGCTGCCCAGTCTGTGGTATTTTGCTATGGAAGCCCTAGCAAGCAAATACAGAAAGATCAACTAAGAGACGGGATTGGAGAAGTCAGCTTGAAGCCAGCTATTAATGGGACTTGCCAATTACACTTAGATTGCAAAAGCAACTTATTGCAAAAAGTTTGTAAAAATTATTGTAAACAGCTTGGAGTAACATTAATAAGCTGATTCTCATGAAATCACTCTAGAGGAATAAGAATGAAGAAGGGCAGCCTGGGCCAGTTAGTAATTAAAGGTATGGCTTGAATTAGGGCAGTGAAAACGGTATGGAAAAAAGTGTAGAGATTCCAGAGAGATGAAGAAAGGAGAAATAGCAGAATTTAACGATTGATCTCACTTGAGTGTCAGTGGAGAGGGAGAAATATAGAACCAAATGGTGGTACCCTTTTCCAAGACAGGAAACAAAGCTGGGGATGGAAGGAAAGTTTTGTGGGGTTTTTTTTTTATTGTTTGTTCTGCTAGTGGGCAGTTAGAGATGATGATTTAATTGCAGTTAGGGTGACAAATATGAAAACGTCAAAACCACACATTAAGTAGCAGTGTAAGAAAACAATATATATGTCTTAAGGTAGTATGCAATCAAGTACAAAGTTTTGTTTAAAAAAAAATAGGTGCTATGAATATGGAGAAGTGAGATTTCCTAACTAGAAGATCAGAAAAAGATTCCTAAAGATTGAAGCTGGTTTCTCAAGGATGTGGTATTTGACAATGTGAAATTGAATGGAAACATAGAAAAAATGAGTAAAGATAAAATGAACCAAGATATGGTGAGACTGTGACAAGGATGTTCATACACAGGAAGTAAAGCAGAGGTTGGACAATTAGTGAAAGAATATAGTTGGAAGTTGTTTTGCAACTAAATTTGCATGACAATGTAAAGAGTCTTCAGTTCTGGGATGAATATGGAGATTATATTTTTCCTGACTGTACTGAGGATGCATAAGTTATTGTCCATGAGTCATATATTAGTAAGGGTCAGGTTCAATATTGAATAATGTCACGACTTAAACAATATAGTACCTTATTTCTCTTGCAGGAAAGAAATCTGGGAGAGAACAGTCCAGAGCTTATGTAGTGGCTCCATTGTGTCAAAGTCATAGGCCCTGTGTTGTTGTTCTACTCTGGGTAGTTTCCATTTTGAAGGTCATTTTGATTCAAGAAGTCAGCTGAAACCCCAGTCGTTGAATAGAGTAAGATGGAGGAAGGTGAAAATTTCAAGAGTGTACCACACTTGTCCCACACATACTTTGGCTAGCAAATATTCACCCAGACTTTAGTCACTTGGTCACCAGAACTATAAGGGAGACCAGCAGAAATGTTCTCTCTTAGCCATGTGGCAACATGCACAGCTGATAATGGAGATCGTTTATGGAGAGCTAAAGAGAAAACGAATGTTCAAATTAGAGGCTAACCATTCTCAGCCATGGCTATTTTTGGATATCTTCTAGTTACTGTACTTAAGTTTCTCTCTCTATATATATATATTACTTTTTGTAGTTTTTTTCCTAAATTTGTAAATGTTTGTCCTCACTAAAATTTGATCTTGCCTAACTAGTATCAGATATTAACATATTAAAATATTTTGGTTTTGCATACATGTAAGTAAAGAAAAAATAGATCTTGAAATATTTTCATGGATAAAGCATGATTAATATGAATAATATAATCTGAAGGCTAAAATAATGAAATCTTCATGTGACAATGCCATATGCAGTAAGTGATAATATTACAAAGTAGTGCAAAAGTAAGCTTTTGTCAACTTGAAAATTTATAGCTTCTGAAATATGCTAACCAATTTCTTTTTTCACATTCCTACATCCACAGAATTATATCTTTTAATAGAATGTAATTCTGAAGAAATTGGTGCTAAAATTCGATTCTAAAGCCAGTAACATAGCATAAAGCATCAATGAAAAATTTCCCCGTTAAATTGAATGTTGTATAACATGCCTCAACCCTCTGCCAGTTGATGTTGGGTTTTCTAAAGCTTTGCAAACATCAAGAAGACAAAGTATAGCTTCTATTCCAAGAAGTGTACTGACAGTAAGATGAAGGCGAGTCTTTCTGAAAGAGTGCCAACTCTCAAGTGTTCTTAGTGGGGAGATAAAGCAACATAGTGATAGACTCAGTTGCTGACTGTGTTGACAAATTTCAAGAAAGCAATGACCCACTCGCCCAGCACAGTGATTTTTTGGAAGAGAAAAAGAACACATGGTAAAATTTTAGTAAATGCATTTTGCTTATTTTTCTAGGATACAAGTTTTTAAAAAAAGCTCTTTAAATGAATGCTGAATAGCGTTTCTGTTATATAAACAATAGATATAGAGAGGGTAGCACTCATTTTAGCCTTATTGATCAGCCTGTTGATTTAACCCAAGTTGATCCCCAATATCCTGGAGACCATTTATTTTCCTTTGTTTCTTACTATACTTCAAATTCTCGAATTACGTGAATCACAAAGTCTTAAGTGGTAGATGACCTTATTACCAAAAAGATTATGAATTACTTTTTCTTTCCTCCACCAAAATAAGAAGAAGAAGAAAACTTGTCCTCTCTAACAGTACTCAGGTAATTTCCAGCAAGAACTGTTTATAAGAAGTGAGAGAGAGAGAGTAATGGTTGACTTCATGAACTATGAAACAATCCAAATTATCTAGAAATGAATTAACCATAATTCTTAACCAAGATTATATTGTACTCTGCTTCTCCAACAGGAATATAAGGAAAGAAGATCATCAGGCATATAACAGAAATTCAACAGATAATTTATTTGCTTGGTCTAAGATATGTAGCATAGTCTCATATTTTTATTATTGTAGATTTGTACATATACAAGAACATAGTTTCACAGAATTTTGTTAATATTAATCCTTGGTTCATGACACACCTTCATTCTTGTTCTATGCACAGCCTACTCTTAAACAAATGGAATTACTTAATTTTGATTTTCTAAGAATATAATAAGCAAACTTGAATCCACGGCCCATAAAAAAAAGTTGGGATTTTCAATATAGTGTAAATCTAACCATGTGTCCTCCCACCCCATAACTAATCTATCTTCCTACCTTCTCCAAATACCATTTTAAATCCTGTTTTTCATTCATTTTCCTTTTTATATTGTTTTCCTATATCTGTATCTATTCTAAAGATAATTTATTCTTTTAATTTTATGAAAGAAGTATCATGCTATGTTTAATATTTGGGGGCTTATACTTTCCATGTATTGTTATAGTGTGTATAGGTTTTGGTCTGACTATAGTTCACTTCTTTGCTTTTTTATGTGAATATACCACAATTTGTCTATTCTCCCGTTATGGACATTTAGGTGATTTCTACATTTTTGCAATTGTGAATAATTGCACTATGAACATTCTTGCATATATCCCCTGCTGTACTTGTACATGTGGAATTGTTGAGTCTTAGAAGTTTTGCTTTTTCAACAATACAAGGGAATATTGAATTCCTTTCCAAAATGTTTGCACGAATTTACATTTCTCGTAGCAATGTCTAAGACATCATGTGGATATATGGCATCGCCTATATGAGGTAGCCTCAGACTTTTATTTTTGTCAATCAGAACAGTATGTAATGGTACTTCAGTGTGGTGTCTGTTTGCATTTCTGAGATCATTTATGATTCTCTTCATGTCTCCATGTTTGTTAGCATTCATATTCCCGCTTCTGTGAAATGCCTACTCATGGCTCTTACTCATTAGTGGGCTGTTTGTACTATTCTTATTGATTTGTAGGAGTTCTCTATATACTCTTAGATCTAACTTTTTTTGTTTTATCAGCACAAAAACAAAATCTCCTCATTTGTAAGTTGGTCTTACCTGTTACTTTACTCATCTTCCTGTTTAATCTTTTGTTGCCCTGAAATGTTCCTGATAAAATGACAAAAGCTTCATTAAAAAGGAACTAAACCACTAAATTTGTCCTACATCTTATGAATGGGATATCTCCTAATCTGTTTTATCAGTCTTAAAGAAATGTCACATCAGATATTGTGGCATTGTATATTTTATTTACCTGATGATCAAAGGAAGATTAGTGCCATAATAAATAGAAATCAATCATTGCCAGCTGCCAACTCAAGCAGGGAATATGTATAAATGCTAAAAATTTCTATGATTGAATCTATAATTTGAGAATAGAGCCACTGTTACACTAACTCATACAATGACAATTTTGCCCCAAATAAAATATCTTTGGAGAAGATATACATTTATTGCTTCTATAATATGACAGAACATTGCTTCCACTACTGCTTGTTATGGCTAATCATATCCTATGAAATATAGCAATGTAGGGGAGGAAGACATTTCCTCTTCCCAAATGTGGGTTCGTCTGGCCGGAAAACGAATTAAATTCACTTGAGACAGAATAGCAAGAGAAAATTAAACAAAGCTTTATGAGGAACCATGGCCCGGGGCCTTTCTTCCTGAAGGAAGAAAGGGCACTGAAGAAGTGGGGTGCACAGAGTGGTTTTATACCCCCAAACAGGGTGTTTCACATGTGATTGAAATGTCCCTCCCACAATAGTCACAAGATTGCCCTGTCGGCACAGCGCTTGATGGACACAGCAGGTAGTGGTCTGCTATCTCGGGTGGGCGTAGCAGGAGGCAAGTCGATTGTCTGGAGCTGGGCAGTCACAGGTGAGCTCAGCAATCAGTTCCTAGCCTAAGGAAAGATGCTTAATCCTTAAAGCAATGCCAACGTCGGGAGGGGGAGGGAAGTCAGTTACAGAGGTTACCAGAGAAGCACAATAAAATGCAGATTTAAGTCCTTGCCTTTGGTATTAAGAGTTTCTAGAGAGAAGGTCATCTCCTTTCTTCTTCCTGGTACAGAGAGGGAGGCACCTTTACAGATAGAGATTTACCTTACAAATGTAAATGTGTCCTAAGGAAGGGCAAGTTCCATTCCTCAGAGCCTCCTTCCCTGTCCCAGTTTATCAAAAGCAATCAGCCTCAAATAATCCTGATGCCAAAGAGACATATCTTGGGGTGGCCATTTCCAGGTCCCCACAGCAACCACGTAACAGCATATTTGAAAACAGCATTGATGATTTTGCACCATTTACTTTAATCATAGCATTATAAAGGAAATCTTTTGGATTTTGATTTGGATTTAGAGATGTAACCTATGCTATTTAAATTATTTCTCCGTGGACCACTAAATCTTTAGGTCATTTGAGAGCTAATTTGAAAAATATTGTACTAGAATTCTACTTCAAAGCTTTCGGTTGTTCATACATTTCAAGGAAATCTCATACCTGTTACCCACATCTTCACTTCCTTCCATGCCTAACATCTTTTCCCCTATCTTCAAGTCTAATGTTGATTTCGTACTTACCCAGGTAATCAGAAATTCCAACTTCTCATAAAACTTCTGGCTTCCTAATGCACACAGTATTAGGATTTGTATTAATTTTCTTTATTCAATATCTTAAAATTTTAGGAAATAATTCATAATAGATATCAACAAGAGTAAGTTTTAAAAAAAAAAATTAAGTGGGGAAGAGAATTTTGTCACATAATTTCCATGCTCTTAAATGAAAATTCAAGATTAGCAAACAGTAATTTCTCTGGCTTTAACACTTGTGGGTCATTTGCCTTAAGGATTACTTCCTAATTTGTTAAAGAAAAGAGTTAATTTTTCCATTCTCCTTTTACTTTAACCACAATAACTTGTAATAGCTATTCTCCATTTTAAAAAACTATTCAGCGGAAAAAGTCAGTTCTTGCTTTATTTCATTTGAAAACAATATTCTTACTTATAGGAATGCAAATACAGCAATATTCTTTCTTCTGGTATTCCTGCCTTTCCTGATGGAGTTGATCATGGTCTTCAATGTTACCTCTATGTCTTAAGGGGGAGTCTATTGTTATTCTTACTATTTACTATTGTAATGTACTTATTTAGATGTCTGACTCCTAGACGAGATTGTCCCTTGGACTCTGTGAGGACAGGAGTAATAATACATTTACATCTGTTTCTCCACTTCCCAGAAAAATTCTTGGCACAGAGTAGGCGCTTAGTCAATGTTTAAATAACTCCCTGATTTACCAAATGAATGTCTGCATTTTACAGATATTAGATTTGTTTTCAGGATTCCGATATATACAGTGTTGACAATTTTTGTTTATTCATATCAATAAAAAGAGTTTCTCATGATCACAGCTCCCTCTATTATATCCATCACATTGCTAACATACTGATAAGAAGGGTCAGAGCCACGACATGCTTGGAAGAGCCTCATGTGCCGTGATTTGGGTGACTAGCATTCATTTGTATACAGCAGTTTATGAACTGGTCAATTTTCTAACGGTTTCTAATACCATTCAGACTGGGAACACCGCCCCCCTCTTTCAACTGCCATACTTTATAATTTCTTACTCTTGCATTGTCAATTGTACGTGTGCTAAATCAAGAAAATAGCAGGGCCTAAAAAGAATATATTTAAATGTAATGCTTGTGGTCATACAGCTTGAGTGAGGCAGAATGGTATTTCGTAGGCAGAGTTTTTGAAAACCTTAGTAGAATTTGTATGAGATATACCTATTTTGCTTGTAATTCACCTTGTTAAAATCTGAACAGTTAAATTAATCAGTTTCTTCTTTCTTTTAAAATGTCTATCTATTTGTTCTCTTCTTGCAATCATTTCATTGTAACCCACTTCTAGTTGCTTTTCCACTTCTCTTCAGCTGTGTGCGTTCCCTCCAGCTCCAGTATAGCAACATGCAGAAAATCAGCTTCAGTTGTAAAGGGATTTAAATTTGTAAGTTCATTGAATTACATTATCAGAGCACTTGTAAATGTAACTTCAGGGCTATCCTTGGAAAACTCTGAGAAATCATAGAGGACCTGAGAGAAATTAGAAAGGAAAATTAGCAAATGTTTTGCTTTGCAAAAGGGCAGCAAGGATGAATGCTGAAAAATACAATTTGGTTAAGAAAGGTCTCAATCATATAAAAAAATAGATATTTTTTACCTAGTTATTTTTCAGAAAATTTAGGTGAGTTATGAAGGGGGAGGTGGGCTGGGGCCAAAAAAAGAAAAAGAAAACAAAATTTAAACAAGCATAGAAAGCCCTAAGAATCTAAATATATTGTCCAAGAATTAGTAAACATATACTTTCTGAGTAGGAGAGAGGTTGATATATCAGGTGAAAACATAGTAAAGATATGTTTTACATTGACAAAAGCAATCCCAATGACCTCCTTTGGGATGAGAATGCTAAATTTTTTCTGGATCCAAATTGATGGTATAATGATACTCAAAGTGTTTTTGTTAACTACCTAATATGAAACTGTTGAGAAGGCTCTGGTGAATTGACTTAAGTTTCTGTCTTTGGCAATTTTTTTAAAAATTCAAATTCCATCATTTCCTAAGATCAAAACATATAAGGGATGGAGATGACATAAAACATAAAGGATGTAGATGGCACAAAGACATTGCCAATAAAAATGAGGATAGAATTCTTGAAATCCAACAGCAATTCTAAATCCAGCCTGCCTGCTGAAAACATCGACTATATCGGGAAGAAATGCTTTGGAAACTCTTTCTCTGGAGGCGACATCTGTGTTTATCCTGACTGATGACACAACATCGTGACAACACATTGAACATCGTCTTAAGTTGCTTCAAAAGGAACATGGATTCAGGTTTACATAAAGTAATAACCACAGAAAATATGCAGCTACTCAGACAACATCAGAACTGTTTTTTAAATTATCTGCTGTATTTTGGATTTATATTGTCAATTACAAAGAAACGCCAAATACACTAATTTTCTGAAATATGAATGAGTCTTATGCTAAAAAACAATGGTAGGAAAAGATTTAAGAATACAGTGTTAATCAAAATAGAAAAGATTTCATTACTGGAGGACATCTCAAATTTTTGCTAAGGTTCCCAGTGACTTTTTAAGAGGAGTTTATAGAATGCAATATTTTCACAAGTTATTTGATCACAGAGTTCTACAGAACACCCTTTTAAAAATCCTGGTCAAAAAAAATTGCACTGTAAGAAGAAATGATAGTTATAGAGAAGTAGTGAATTTGTTCTATTTCCTGTTTCAAAGGGAGAACCAGGTAGCCAATTTTAGGTTTAATATAAGAAAAATGAAAGCTATCCTTATGATTGTATTCAAAAAGGCTGAATAACCACCTGCAGGTAGGATGTAAGGAGAGTTCATATGCAGCTGAGAAGTTGGTTGAGATGACCTTTAGTCAATGTCAACACTTTCAAACTGATGAAATTTTCTCCAGGAAGCACTACCCACGGCCATTTATAAAGCAGTTCTCCAGCAATCCCCTGCTTCTAGATTTAAGGAAGGCTTCAAGAACTGTGAATTGTTCTTCTAAATACACCTTAAAAAAGCCTAATGATCATCACTTTTTCATGACACTAGACTATGTTACCATAATTTCTTTTTAGATTCTAGCAGTTTCTTCCTAAATGCTCTCAAGTTTCCACTCTTGTGTCTCCTTCCCTCGTTGCGCCCTACCCTACTCCATCCTTTCTGCACACAACAACCAGAGTAACTTTAAAACTCTAAACCAGATTATGCCATATTTGTCTACATGAGCCTCTGCCTATCCTGGCCTTCATTCTGTCCTGTTCTTGTTAGATTCTTATTCCTCTGCCTGGAGTAACATTCCCAGGATGTTGTCTTGGCTTACTCACGTCACTCAGATTTACGCTCAGTTGTCACCTCTACAGAGAAACCTTTCTGATCCACTCTAAATCGTAAACTGCCCCCTTGTAAACCTCCCTATTCTCCCTACTTCCAGGCCCAGGCCATTCTCCATGATTTTATCTGGCTTTATTTTTTTAATATGTATTTGGCATATTTTTCATCTATCTCCCCCAATGGAATCTAAGCTCAGAAGTGCAGAGACCTTATTTTGTTACCACTTTATTCATTTCTCTTAGAGCAATGGCTTTGCAGAGCAGACTGCTAAATATTTTTTTCAACAAATAAATATATAAAAGAATAGTTCATTTTAAAAAAAATGATTAAGTTGGAAAGGTAAAAATAATTCAGTTTAGATAAGGTAACTATAAAATTACCATAAAGACATTATGTTACAGGTAAATTAATATTGCTGTTATGAAGCTAAAATACCAAAATATGGGTTCTCCAAGTCTTTTTTAAAATGATCTGTATGGCATGATGATTTTTTAAAAAATTGACTTGGAATATAAAAGAGGAAGTTATTTACAACAAGTTGCTAAGGTAACTACAGTATGGCTAAAGCATTTCATCACTTTAATAATTGTATAGATTTTCAGTAAGCAGCACACAAGATGTATTAAGTAAGATGTATCATTGTGTAAATTACTTTAGTCTGAAAACCAAGCTTCCTAGCACGTATTTGCAGGAAGTGCTTTTTCAAGGACATTACCTCGTAAGGATGAAAGACAAAACACTCCTGAATATTAATAAACATGCCACTCGTAATACAAAGTTATTTTCCAAACCTTGTCTTCACAATTTCATAAATCGAACAATGTACAAATTAATAATTTGATCTAGAATTTTGCCTAATACACTTGTCAAGTCTAAAGGGCTTCAAAATTATATTGTAAAAGATTGTTTAGCTTTTCTTACTTAAAAAAAAAAAAAGAGGTTTGCATGCGTTATCACTTAATGTGGTAGAAACTACTATTAACCATACTTTACACATCAAGAAACCAAGGCAACTAGATGTTAAGTTAGTACTTTTCTCAGAGACCCCCCAGCTACCTCCAAATGGAGTCAGTAATAAAGTTTAGGAGGCCTTACTCCCAGGTCTGCGCTCTTAATCACTATGTTATCCCGTCTCTACAAACGATTTCCCTTAGCATGCTAGTTGTTAGAGATCCCAGAATTTTGCTGGATGTATGTTTAGTGTAACACACAATACAATGAAATAAGTCTGTATATGAATACAAAAGGAATGGGAGAGGTCAGAGGAACTTGGATGGTGTGGCCAAGGACCACTTGTGACATTGGCATCCATTGGAAGACACAATATTTGCATGGCCTGGGATCAGGCTTTCCTTGCCTTTTGCCAGTTGATTTGATGGACAGCAATTAGCTGGTACAGCTACCCAAGCTGCAGGCACCAGTGATGTCAGGGCTCAGTCAGATGGAACTATAGAAGGCATGTCTCTATCAAGTCTCACATCATCAAATGGGAATGAAAAGAAAATAGTGCTGCATGTGTGCACCGACCAAGAAATCTAGGTACCACTTTGAGTTATTCAGTTCCTAAGGAGATCGGGAGCAATCACCTTAGGAGCTCATGCTAGAGACCTAGATTATCCATCTTCCCTTAGAATTTTTTTTCAAAGAATTGATTAAAATAACAGCAAAAAGTGATTATTGGTTAATCTCCTATTTAGCTCATTTGGACTGATATTTGATTTCCCAATAACAATCCATTGCTTGTCTAAAAATCTAAAAGGAGAGTAAGTACAGACTTCCTATTCCTAGAGAAAGTTTCTAGCAAGCATTTTTGTAGGTGTTAATGTTTCCTCAATATTTAATATTTTTAATAATCTTTTTCTAGATAGCACTTACCAGTTTGCCAATATAATAATATTCTTTTTTTTAGAATTTTCACTATCCTCAGAGCAAGTATTTTTTAATTGGCATTTTTACCCAGAAGAAAACAGACTCAGCCTTAAAAGCCAAGACCAAATCAGATTTTCTGATTGGCAGGTCTATGTGTCTCTAGAATTTCATTATAGTTCCAAAAAGTACACTCACTTGAACAATCTCTTCTTGGCTAGAGAAGTTATCTGATTTAAGTGACAACTGAATAATCAATTTATCTGTATTTCTTATTTCCGATACAACATGAATATGACAGTCCTGTCACATTTGGTAATGAAAAATAGGCACTGGATTAAGGGAAAATGGAGCCCCACTTTGGTAAGTAAACTTTGCAACTCTCAGCCACTCAAGGCCTCAGTATTCTCACTTGTAAAATTTGGAGGTAGGACCATATGCTCCCCAAAGTCATTAATGGTCAGTTTTAAAATCATTGTGTAAATCAACATGATAGACAATCAGAAAATTGTACATTTTTTATACCTTGATGTCTTAAGGTGAGATATGCTAAAAGTTTTTCTGGAACCTAGAGCTTTTTATGTTCCCAAAGATTCTCTCTCGTGTTCTCAGAATTTCCAAGGTCATAATACCTGTTTTAAATTGTTTTGCATAACCGTACAGTATCAAGAATTTTTCTCTGTTATACAGACTATGGATTCATAGATATTTTTGCTGTGAGGAATTTTTTAAATTTTCTTAAATTTCAATAACCTAATTTGATTCATTTTTTTTTTGCTTAGATATGAGTATTTTCTTCTTTAATGTTGGTTTAAGGCAGACACAGTTCAAATAGGGACATTGATGGGGTTTTTTGGTTAAATGCCCAAGGAATGCAAATATTTGATGACATAGGTTAGTCTGTAAGATAACATGAGTTGCGTATGAAGAGAAGTATCAGAGGCATAGATCCTTCATATCATGCCTTATGGAAGAGCACAGAGGGTCATTTTAGTTTTGAAATTTGGCTCAAAATAAATTAAACTATAAATATCTGGAATATTCCATCAATTTAGAAATGAAAAATAAACTACGAGTCCTATTTCTAACGTGTCCAAGTAATGTCAACATGCCAATCTCTACACACACACACACACACATATGCACACACACACATTTCAGCTGTGCTCTGCCTACATTGATAATGCCAATACTTTATATGAAATTTTAGGAGGAGCAAATTTTACTCTCATGAGAACTTTGGGGATGACCTGCTTGTTTCATGTATTTTGTTTTACTCTGGCACAATTTTACTGAATAGGAAGGATGGTGTCAGCTATTAGTAAGATTTTTGACTAATCTTTTTGCAGACCCAGAATAACATAGTTTGAGTAATGTAGTGTATGTAATCAACAGTTATGATATAGTGAGAAAAACATTGGACATGAAGATAGAAATCCTGAACGTGATGTCGTGTATACATTTTTTGGGTCTCTCTCTGTATTCACATATAAAATGAGGACAGTAATATCTAGCTCACAAGGCTGTTTTGAATATTAAAGAGGAAAGTTTATGGTAACTCTTTCAAAGAACAAAGCTACCTGCAAACACTGGGTGTTATTTTTAATGTGGATATAATAGATATAAATAGGACTTACAAACCTTCCTTTAAATATTTTCATTTGAAGTGTTATGAAGCCACAGTTATGTCCTTTCTCATTATGATTTTAGTAATTAAATTTTCATTCCCTCATTTATAGTCCTTCTAGTTTTCTATTTCTCTCTATATTTCCTGCATTCCTCTCTTCTCTTTACCCCTAACTCTCAAGAGTCATCATGTTCAGTGCTTTTCATCTGCTAAATTTCCCTCTTACCTTCCTTAATTTCTCTTCCTTACTCCCTTAGTTCTGATCCTTGTGCTATCATAACAATTTTCTAGTTGGTCTCTCTGCCTGAAAGCTCAACATCCTCCAAATTTTGCTTCAAAATGGCCCCAGAATGAGCTTCTTAACATGCATATTTTCTGACAAAAATTGTTCAGCAATTCTTGGACACCCATATCCATCAGATAAAAACCTCAAACTTTTACATGGATTAAAGATCCTTCATGATCAGCTCCCTAACTCCTCACCTGTGCTTATACTGTTGCCTTTATTTGGCACACTCTTCCCACTTTCATTCACACAACAAACTATTCCTCATCCTTCAAATATTATTATTAAGCAGTTAAATAATACTATATGACAGCTACTGTCCTAAGTATTTTAAGTGTATAGATGCATTTAATCCCATAAATCCCAAGAGGAAGGTTCTATTATTATCATGTGTGTTTCTTTAACTCAAACTGAGGGGAGAAAGATTAAGTTACTGGACTCATGGCAAAGCTACTAGGTTGGCAGAGCTGGGAATCCAAAGAAGGGGGTCAAGAATCAGAACCCAGGCTTGTATCCATAAAGCCTACTGCTTCTCTCAGCACAAATGCCATTCATTTCCCTTGTGAAGCCTTCTCTAAATTTACCAGAAAATCTTGGATGGTTCTTTCTTCTGTGCCTTACTATATATTACTCTATGTTTTTAGTTGACTTGCTCCATTTTAATTCTATTTTATTCTCCTTTACTAAACCAAAAACTCCTTGGAGTAGAGAACTTGAATTTTCACATTTTATCCTTGTTATTAGTGTTTGGTACATGGTTGATATTTAACATATGACTGTTAGATTATTTTAACATTTTGCAGAGATATTAAAATATTTTACATATTTCTTTAAAAAACTTAGAATTGTGGGGCCTGCACCGTGTTGTAGTGGTTAATATCGGCGGGCTTCACTTCAGTGGCCCAGGTTTGCAGGTTCTGATCCAGGACATGGACCTACACCACTTGTCAGCCATGCTGAGGTGGTGATCCACATACAAAATAGAGGAAGATTGGCACAGGTGTTGGCTCCGGGCTAATCTTCCTCAAGTAAAAAAAAGGAGGAAGATTGGTGGCAGATATTAGCTGAAGACGAATCCTCCTCACCAATAAAAAGAAATAAATTAGAATTGTAATTCTTGAAATCATGATGTGATTTATTTATCATCTTTATCTATTTGGTTTTATAATTTCCAAGGAAATAAATAGTGCAATGACAGGAAATAATACCTGTCAATGATATTTGTTTTTATCAATTATAACTTGTCCTTAGAATTAAACAAAATATATACTTCTATTTATAAAATGATAGTCTTTTCAGAAGGATGACATATTTATTATTGTGAAAATATCCAAACGTCTCCTGAAATAAAGTTATGAGCTGCATTATAAGTCATTAGATTCACAATTAGTTATTTTTGGCATCACATACGGCTTGAAAATTATGATTCTAAATAGTACTTTAGAGTTTTAAACAATTTAAAAAAGGAAGTGTTTTCTTCAAACAAGCTCATTATGTTTCATTTTATTAACTATTCATCTAAAAGATAGTATTGATTGATACTATATCATATTCAATATAATACTATTGAAGTTTCTCTACATGAACTGTATCCATTATATAAAGAACCATCATCATATTTGGGCTTATTGAAAGAATAACAACATGCCCAACCAGCAGCAGGTGAAGGTCTGACTTGACTCGAACAGACTCCCTCTTTCTTTGAGATAGACAATTATCTAATCTTTATAGAATCCTATCTAAAAAGTCATTACGTTTTCAATTTTTTCATGAGGACCCCACTTATTATACTTGCAAATTCTAGGAGGAGTAAAGTATTTGAAAGGATTTTCATACACTTGTGGACACGTCCATTGGAGAAGAGAAGTAATGAAGAGTCTGTTACATGTACTTATGTTGTAAGACATACAAATGAAATCAAGCAAAATTAAAGTAGTCTCCAAGATTAGGAAATATGTTTTGCAACATTTGGTGAAATTCAGACTAGACCGATTGTGTGTAATGAGATAATAATGTCTCACTACCACCAGCCCAGCCCAGAGATCTTATTCCTTGATCTCATTCTGTAAAAGGGAAAATTCTGGGGCCCGCTCTGTGGCCTAGTGGTTAAGTTCACGTGCTCTGCTTTGGCAGCCCAGGGTTTCACGGGTTTAGATCCTGGATGCAGGCCTAGCACCACTCATCAAACCATGCTGAGGTGGTGTCCCACATAGCATAACTAAAAGGACCTGTAGCTAGAATATACAACTATGTAATGGGGGGCTTTGGGGAGAAGAAGGAAAAAAAAAAGAGGAAGATTGGCAACATGTGTTAGCTCAGGGTCAATCTTTAAAAAAAAAATTAATTAATTATAAAAAGGGAAAATTCGTGTTTTCTTGCTCTTGTGCTTAGGAACAAACAGCCTTGATGAACATCAAATATAATTTTATTGAACCAGTAAACTGAAACATCAAAATATTTCCCAAACCACCTAGAACTAAATTGACATTTTAAGTTACTGCTTCATACTTTTCATAATTTATTCTTGTTTCTTCTCAAGTAAAGTCCACAGAGCAGCACATCATAACCTGTCAGAAATTAGTTTTAGAATTTAATTCAGTTAAACACAGCATGTCCCCTTCCAGCCATCCTCTGAAAGGCAGGACAAGGACGGCAGCGTGGTTTGGACTTGTACCTAACACTTAAAGAGTCTGAGACTGTGAAGACTAAATGTCACATCTTTGTGTTTATCCACACTGATGGGAGACACTGAGGTTTTCACAAACTTAGTGGAAAATGTGAAAAAGACGTATTTATCAATATAATATTTTATCAAATATTGACTTTTATTTTGTGAGTGACCTCACGGTACCCTGTCACTCCCCCAAATCCTAAATTATAGACACTTAAATCTGTGTGAAGATATATACAACAGTTATGAGATAGATATTCACTACATAAATGGAGTATGTGATCGCAAATTACTTTTAAACAGTAAGGGCAGGAATCCTGCTGGTGGGGAAGTCATAAAAACTGCTAAATGTCACAAGTCGTGAAATTGTTCTCATTTATGTAGTAGGTTGTTCAGGAGAGTTAGTCTATTTGTTACCTGATTAGAGCCTTCAAATGTCACAGAATGCCTGAATCTTCCAATCCTGGCTAAGGCTTAAGGACAATGGAACAAAATTATATGTAATCAAGCTCCGAATTGTACCATTACGTCAGTCCGGAGGCCCCTTTTGTCTGGTAGCAAGTGTATCTTACTGATTTTAGTGAATTTCTTAGTGTGGAATGAGAGACTACCTTTTCCTCCAGAAAAAGAAGTTTGCAGCTTTGAAAATTCTGCAACCAAATATTTGTGAATTAATTTGGAGCTTAACTGATGCTGTGTGTTTGGTACCCAAAAGCTTGTCCTGAGGAAAGTTTGCAGTAAATTGCAAAAAGTGAAGTAAAAACAAACAAAAACATGCTAACGTAACAAAGATTTTACCCTTTTTTTAGATTTCCATAATTCCTCCATACTCCGTATGAGCCTCTTGGTCATGTATGGCGGTAATTTCTACACGTTGTTGCCATGAGGAGTGGGAGATTTGTTACCTCAGCCACTGCTTTCTTGGAGTGGATACAGAGCCTTGAGGAAGTCATATAAGAAGGAAAGGGAAACAGTGAGCCACCTTTTGGGGTTTGAAAACTCATGTTTCACTCATTAAACATGGTACTGACAAGCAAGAGGATGAGGGAAAATAGTTCTGGTATTCTGGGAATTACATATATATTTTTTAACATAAGTTTTACCTTTTCATCATTTTATGTCTAGAAGTTTTTTTTAATCAGGAGCATCAGTGTCAGGCAATACTTTAGAGACAAAAAGCCATGAAGTTTACTTTCTGATACAAACATTTAAGTTTATGTAGTGGTTTCCAGCCTGAATCTCAGAAAGACTTAGAGAAATTTTAAGGGTTAGTCCTTAAGAAATACACTTCCGGGAGCAGCAAAGAACTCCTGTGAAAACTCAACCGGGGATTAAAAGGAGAGAGTCAAATAGGCATGACCCAGGAAGGAAGGTTTAGCTGTGAGGGGGAAGGAGAATTTTGAGAATAGTGTGGTGAGTTTTCTGTTTTCTTGCGCTGATTGATCTCTAGGTTTGAGGAAAAGGGGGTTGACAATCATTTCTGCAAGAGCAGTTTCAATAAGCTCTGTGTGATGGGGAGTCACCTGTAACATGCTTTGTGATCCTCCTAACAGGGTTAACAGAATGGGAGAGAGGCTTGCCCTCCTATCTCCCCTTCCCATGCTTTCCTTTAAGCTTCATGTCCCTTAGCAACTATGGATGCTTCAGTGCACGGGACCGATGCCCACTGAGAAAGAGTCACATAAGTGATTCCAGGAAGAACTATTAAGCTAGGGAAATACTTGAGTATTGTTAATATGACTTCACGTGTACAAAGAGCCCATGTAACCCTCAATAAATTTAGGTGGCACATTTTTTCCAGGTCCCTGTCTTGATTTTCATCATCTATACACAAAAACATATGCGAAAACACGTCTTTTTAAAGTCCTGTAGGTCTAATTCATCACAGACTGTTGTTTTAGGTCAGATTTCTTAGAAGTAGAGCCGAATGGGAATTCTTATGCTAATGAATCATTGAGAGAGTGTTCTCAAGAGAAAACTCTAAGAGAATGAGTGAAGCAAGTAAGGACTAGGGAAGGGGGTGGGTAAAGATGTGAGTCCAGCTCAGAGGTTTTCAAAATGTGCTCCCCAGATCACACCATCAGCATCATGTGAGAATCTGCTAAAAGGCAAATTCTTAGGCTCGGTTCTATGGAATGAGAAACTCTGCTGGTGGGGTCCAGGAATCTGTGTTTTAACAAGCCTTCCAAGTGATTCTGATGAACACTAAAATTTGAGAATCACTGGTCCAGCTGAGGCCTGATCTTACAGAGAACCCTGGAGCATGAATGGCACCACAGACCTGTCCCTATTGGGGGCAATAGCGGCAGTATTTGTACTCCTGTGAGTTAGTTATTGCTTGCAGATCTGCCCTATGGAGGAAGGCATAGCCTCCCAGACATTTCTGGAGGAGGGGGCTCGCATGGACCGTTCTCAAGGGGAGGATGCAGTAGTGGATTCTGGGAAGCCGCCATTCATAGTAACTGGAGATGAGTCCACTGGTCTGGCAAAGAGCATCTAACTGATGCACCAACAGCGTCTGGTACAATTTTATGTTCTGCCAAATGGGGTTTTGTGTAGATAGGAGAGATTTTCTTACAATCTGGGATCCAGAGTTCCAGGATGTCTTCCAGGCATCAAAGAGTCTAATTTTGGTGTTCTTTCTCACTTCATCCACTGTTTTCCAGCCAGCATTCTGATCCCCAATACAAAGTGAAATTTTGAAGCCTAGAGCACTGTGGACCCACAAAGGAAGAAAATAGAAGAAAACTTAATTAGAAGAGCAGGGAGTCCTCATTCTTGTAAACACTCTCTTCAGTAAATATTTATTAAATGTCACCTAAGTGCTAGGGGAAAAAAATTCTTTATTTATAGTTTTTGGGGAGGGCTTAGAGAAGAAGGAATGAAAAGGGACTGCCACCTGGGGGAGGCCTTCTGAGTAATTACAATGATGGAAGAACTTCCAGGAATTGGTCACTTCTCCATATCTGAAGGGAGCAGACTGGTGGCCTCAGAGGACGGAGATGCAGCACAAGGCCCAAAGCGAGAGGTACCAGGACAAAAGAAACCATAGCGACAAAAGAGACCTGGGCCCTGGCATATGTTCTGCCCCGTTGCTGGGCGTTCTCCTGCTTGCTTCTTCCTCCGCTTGTGCTCACTGTTGATACCTGGAGCGTGACAACTCCAGGAGAGTTTAACGGGTAGATCTCGGTCATCCTTGGTCTGGCCTTGCAGCTGCTACGTCGCTATAAGCTTCAAGGCCCGTGTCCTGATAGAAACCTCCCCTGAGAAAAGCAGATGTCTGCTCAGAGCCCTATATTTTGGTCCTTGATTATTTTTAACTCTGCACTTTGATGTTTATTAACCTTGATTGTCTACGGAGTTTGTAGGCTCTTTAAAGGCCAGGAGGTTTCTTACTTGTATCCCGTGTTTGTCCTCCCTCTGGAATCTATCACAGTGTTGGAAAAACAGTGTATACTCTAACAAAAACTTGCTGCATTGATTTCTTTGATTCTATCAAAAGTTTCTCTACTTCTCTGCTTGAAAAAATATAACCGCACTGAAGTAACATATAAATATAAATCAACTCCAACCAGCACAAATAGTAAAAATCTGAAGGATACTACCCGCTATTCTCCAAGCACACACAAAAGCAATGTTTTAACACTTACGTGAGTCTTTGGGCCTCTTATCTCTGGCACCATCCTTATATTTTAACACATTACAATTTTCTTTCTTTCTCGGTTTCCCACTGCTGCTGTATTGTACAATGCTTAGGAAATTCATGGGCCACACATAAAATGTTATGTTGAAAGTTTGCATTTGACTTTGGTTTGGCTCAGGTATGTATAAACATAAGCACACTAAAAACTATTATCTGAAGTGTCGAAAGAGTGAGACTGTGTATCTAACACTAAACGCTGCTGAACGTTTGCTCAGTAGAAGTGCCGGCAGCAGATCCAAGCTCCAAGAGTTCTACAAGCCAGCTGAAGCTTTGGGTCATCTCAGGCCTCATCAGGCAGAGCTGATAAATGGCTTTTCTTGTTGAAGAGGAGGATACTGGAGGGTAGTAATGGTTTCAGACAATTGAAATGCAATGACTATCACAAATCATCAAAGGCCAGTGTTGTCACTTTGTTAGCGCTGAGATCAAGAGGCCAAGTCTCAGTAAGCTGCTCTGAGACATGACTATTTATACAGAAACCACTTTTTTTTATCTTAAGGTCCTTCCATCTCTTTAAGGAAAAAGAAAAATCCTTTTCTTTTTTTTATACAAACTCAAGTCTGTTTTCATACAGTTGATTCCTCACTCCTTTATTTCAAAGAAGAAACAAAACTAAGACTTTGTTCTGACATAGCATAAAAGGATATCTTCTCTTCAGTGAGAACGACATCAAGTCAAAAGCAGACAAGGGAATCGTCTGGCTGGCAAACAGCGTGGGATGTTTAAGAAAGGAATACATTACAGAGTGTAGTTTATTGCTACATCCAGGTTATTACTTCCTATGTGGATTGGAGCCAGCTTGAAGGCAAGAACCATCTCCAGGACTTTTGTAAATTCTCACACAGTGCCGTACGTTAATAATTTCAGTGCTAAATTAATAGTGTAGTTGTTTGATTTATTAATTGATCCTCTTGGTTTGAATTGTTTGCTAATTTCTTGCTTGATTTTTCTCCTTTAGTAGGTGGATGCTTCAAATATGACTTTAATCATGGTAATTTAATATATTTCACAATCCCATTCAATGCTAATTCTAGCATTCAGCTCATGCCCAAACCTCTTGTAATGAATTTTTTGGTTAGAAGTTTCAACAATTTTACTTTCAGTATTCTTGCAGACCATCAAATTACTTCAAATCCTATGAAGATGGGCTTTATTAGTTAATCCAAACATTTTAGAAGCCCCATCTTCCTTCAAGCTAATACCTGTGTTTATAACTAGTGAAAAAGATAAAATGATTATTATTTTTCACAGGGAAGGAACCAGGCAGCTTTTCTCCAAAAGCATCTTTTAGTTTATATTCCTTTGGCATTTTAGCCTGTAAATACTAGGATCTCAAAATCATGACCATCCAACCCAGTTCAAGATTTTGTTTTCTTAGCAACTGTTAGAAAAGGCAGATAGTCTATAGCATTTGGATTTGAAATGAAGACAGGAAACTTCAGTGACAAGAAGGTGGTTTAAGGGTTTAGTCTCTTGGCATTCTATGTCATCATCCCCTAAGAACAGCTCTCTGGAGAAAAGACAGGGGGTATGGAGGGGATAAAGGAAGGAGAGCATGAGGAGAAGTCATCAGAAGAAAACATTTAGGGTGGGTAAGATGGATAAAATTACCAAATGGTAATTTCATATAAACAATATACAAAATTCATAGAATTAAAGCAAAAATAATGATTTGCATTTATGAAACCACCCTTCTGAAATGAATTGGTACCTATACATTTATGAAACAAAAGTGATTTTTTTGGTATCTTGTCATTCAAGAAGGAAAAGATATCATCTTGTTGTTAATCCATTACTACTGAGGTTAAAGAAGGTTTCATATTTGTGAAAGGCTTTCCTCTCCTGTAAAACTCTGAAATTTTCGTGTACTTTCTCTCTCTCTGTCTGTCTGTTTCTCTCTTTTCTGCCTGGAACTTTAGGGGAATTTAAGGACTTTTTGTTTTTTTCTCTAGTTCCAGAGAACTGGTACTTAACGGCTGGCTGTAGGCTTACAAGAGAGACAATCAGGGGAAATTTCAGGATGCATGTGGTCATCCAAATAACCATGGTTAGTGTCTTAGTCAAGGGCACTGTGTTTGTTTGGAATAAAATATTATTTGAACTTGCCTAATAAAAAGCGAATTTGTTTTTTTGTAAGCATAAAACAGGCAATCTCACAGACCTGCAAAGAAGGAACACAAAATAAGATGACTCCGTGGGGAATGAAATTAGAAACTCAGGAAACAAAGTCTTAATTTCTCTCTTTTTCTCTCTTTCAACGTAGTCCTTTCCTCTCCCATGGTACACTATGGTATAGGGCGTAAGGGTTCCTTTGTCAAATGTATTAAATGGTCTTCTATAAACTTAAGATGGACAAAGAGTTTGGTGGACACATTGGAAAAACAAGCATGTGGTGATTTTGTACTGTGTCAGTTTAGCTGAACTGGAACTATGTTTCCTAACATTTCCCTCCCTGTAAATTTCTGACCTAGGGTCGGCCACAAGGAAAATATTTGCACGAGGTGTGGAAGGAAAGAAGTGAAACAGCAGGGCTAGGCTTTGACAGTTCCTGCAGGGCGCCAGCATCACTGCAGCCAAGTGAGTTGTTGCTGGTTTGTTCTGTCACCTTGTTGGCCAGATCCAGAGGCATTTCAGCTCCTGCTTGGCTTCCCTCTTGCAGCTTCTGTGAGTCCTGGACCAAGCTTGAGTGGAGTTCTGTGGCAAAGAGCTCCAGCTTTTTTGCAGATCATCTGTGTTGTTGAGGTTGGAGCTGGCGAGAGACACACATGAATTTCAAATCTGTCTGCATGAGTTCTACACTTTCCTTACTCTCTTTCATACTTTCTGGCCAGGTTTGCTCCCAGACGGTTAGCCTTGCTGACCTTTAGTGATTTCAGGCCCACAACTGGACACAAAGAGAATAGCATTCTCTAGAATTTTTCACCAATTCCCATAACTGTGTAAAGCCCCTAAATAAACTGCTTATTCCATACCATTCTTCTTCTTTTTTTATGCAATAGTAAATTTTTTAAATTTGTTTTGAAATACTATGCCATTCTAATGGTTGTACTTCCTTGATCAAATCTTAACTGGTGCAGAGATTGATAAGCAAAGCGGTTCTAGGAGAAAGAAAATCTATGAATGGGTTATATGAATTAATTCTGGGTTATCTGGAACTGTTTTTTTTTTTTTATCTGATTAGATTTAAAGGCATTAGTGACCCTGTTTTCACTGATGAAGAGGACACTGAGAGTTTATGGCATACAGTAACAAAAAATTACTTAAATTATAACCTGTAGGTACTTTTAATCAAGTGCCTACAGAAGGAAATTCTTCAAGTGACCAAGTATGCTACCACAGACTATTTTAGCAAAAAAAAAAAAAAAAGGAAAAACAATGGCATATTGGTTGGTTACTTCTAAATGTGCTAGAGCACTTGGAATAAGAAAATAGTCAGTTCAAGGCTTTCAATTCCCAGAAATAAGTCCAGGTAAGGGAGCAGAAATCTATGACAGCTCTCAAAAAAACTTATCTCTTTAGCTGCAGGGCCAAAATTTGAAATGAAATGAATGCCAACTTCAAAGTCTGTGGGGAATTGATTCAAGCAGATTGAATCGACAGCTTCCCAGTTTCTCTCATGTTAGAATTGGGCATTGACTGGAAAGGAGTTTCACCCTGAGAATGGTTGGAACTATGTGGGCAAATCTGGAGCTAGAGATCTTGAACTCCTAACTTCTGCTAGGCACCCTTTGCCAGTAGAAGGATCCTCCTTTGTCTGAGGAGGAAGTTTCTCCTTCCCTAAAGAATCTTTCATGGTTTTGCAGAGGACTGATTATCCTCCTTAAGACCTTCCCTCACCAACTCTCATTGTTTCTAGAACTATAACGAGACTCAAGACTTATCAGACCCCTACAATTGAATTGAAGCACCAATTCTTTAGGGCATTGTGCAAAGTTATGCTATCCTCTCTAAATAACTATTATTCTTTTGAGAAATAGCTTCTGGCTTGCTACTGAGCCCTTGTGGAGACTGAGTGCTTTATCATGGGCCATTATGTTATGAGGTGACCCAAGCTGCCCATCATGGGGTAGATGTTTTCTGATGTATCAAGTCTTAAAATTGGGCATGCACGTAAGCACTCCATCATCACAGATATGGTAGGCAAGAGACTGAGCTCAAGCAGGTCAAAAGCCATACGTAATGAGCAAGTGGTGCAGATGTCCACGACCCCTACCCCTGCTACACTGCCTTCTTGCTCTTAACTTGTACACACAGTGTGATAGGAAGCTCCCTATGACCAGTTACTGAGGAAGAAAGAATAGGAGACTGGTTTACGGATGGTTCTGCGTGATATGCTGGCATCACCCAAAAGTGGACAGCAGCGGCATTATAATCCCATTTATGAGTAATCCTGAAGAAGAGTGTGGTTAAGGGAAATCCATTCGGTGAGCAGAATTCCAAGCAGCACACTTTGTTTCTCATTTTGCCCAGAAGGAGATATGGCCAGAGGTATAGTTCTACACTGATTCATAGGCAAAAACTCATGGTTTTGATGGACAATCAAGGACTTGAAAAGGAAGACAACTGAAATTTAGTGATAAGAAGTTATAAGGCAGAAGTATGTGGACAGATCTTTCTAAACAGACAAAAAGAGTGTATTTGTGTGTATCACATATAAATGCTCATCAAAGAGCAAACTAACAGTGGAGGATCTTAATAATCTGATGTACAAGATGATCAATTGTGTGGGTATATCAGTCAGTTTCTTTACCTAGCCATCTCTTCCTGGCTACAGCCACTGCTGAGGACCCAATCTGCCAGTAGCAGATCCCTAACATTGAGTCTCTAATATCGCATCATTTCTTGGGGTTATTTATTAGCCATCTACTTAGTGATGAGTTGACTATTGGACCACTTTCTTCATGGAAGAGCCAACAATTTTTCCTCACTGAAATAAACACTTACTCTGGATATGAATTTATCTTCCCTGATAATTGTCTGTGAAAAGCTACATCAGTGTATTACAGAATGCCTGAGTCATCATTACGGTGCTCCACACAACGTTACTTCTGACCAAAGAGCCGTTTTACAGCTAACGAAATATGACAACAAGCTCATGCTTATGCAATTCACTAATCTTAACATATTCCTCATTATCCTGAAGCAGATAGCTTGAAGACTCATTTATAGTACTAGCCAAGTGACATCTTAAGGAAATGGGTAAAGCCTTGTAGATGTGGTATATGCTCTAAATTGGTGACCACTATATGATGTTGTTTTTCCATAGCCAGGAATTACACGATCTATATGGTAGTGGTTCCTTTCACTATTACCTCTAGTGACTTATTAGTGAAATTTTTGCTTCCTTTCCCTAAAACTTTAGGTTCTGATGCTTCCTCCAGGGGTCAGTTTTGTTCTCCTCATGTCAATGAACAAAAGGCAAAGTGAAGGGTTACTACACTGCCTGGTTGATTAGTCCACACTAGTAAGAGGAAATTGAGTTACTACTAAAAATGGGGGAAATGTTTGGAATGCAAGATCCTCTATGATGTTTTTTATTGCTCCTATGTCTTGCAGTAAACATTAATGGAAAACCATAACAACCTAATACAGGTAGAACTGCTATTGATCTAGACCCTGAAAGCACTTTTATAGGCACTTGATCCTCCTTTGAAGAAAAGAAAGTTGGGTCATCCAACCAGGCAGGAAATCATGACCAGCAAAGATGCTTGATAAGAGCAAAGAGAATACAGAATGGGGACTGGGAGAAGTTATAAGTACTAGTCACAGTCATGGGACCAGTTAAAGAAATAAGGACTGTAATTAGTATTTTTTTCTTATTTTGATATATTTGTGTGCACGTTAGCCAACTTTTCTTTCTTTCTCTGCTATTCCTCTACCATCTAACATAATATATATTGATAATGTTTAACTTTATGTCAGTATTTGTGTTTTAGGTTATCAAAAGGGGTGTGTGTTACTTAGCTAGAAGAGAAATTAGCAATTTCCAAAGTTTGTTAAAATGACATAAGGAATTTAATTTCTTATTCTGGAAAGTCATATTTTCAATTGTGTAAGAATGGTTGCATCAAGCTGGGCAGAAGCAAGATTTTATTATTGTCTTTATTTGGAAATTAAATATAGATAAAAGATGTTTGCATGGATGTCAATTTGACAAGGATGGACTCTATTTGTTTTCTACTGTATCAGTCTGGCTAAAGCCAAAATTTTACCCCAAATCTCCTTCTGTTTATGGCCTCAGGTTAGGGTTGGTCAAAAGGAAAATTTGCACGAGTTTGAAAGGTAGAAGTGAAGCATAAACCTTCCCATACTGAAGGTTGGGGTAAGACACCAAACAGCACTGCAACTCGTGCAAATGGCTACTGAGCTTCCAACTCATCTTTTTGTGTGGGGCAGCTGCCAACCTTGCAGCTCCCTCTGCTTCCATCAGATCTCCTCCAGCATCTCTTCACTCTGGGCTGGATACCTGTGCAGCTCCATGGTGAGGTCTTCAGCTTTTTCTGCAGTGTCCTTGAGATTGGATGTAGTTTCAGTTTGCCCTTATGGGTACCAATTTATTATTACTTTCTGCTGTCTTGTTCTCATATTTTTTTCCTGATTGCTGTCTCTCGTCATCTATAGGCACTTCAAGTCCATCACCATATATAGAGGCAAGCACCTTCCATGAACTCTGTAGGGTCTAATTCCTATAATAACTCCCTTATTTCATATCACCATGAGTAATATTACTTATTAATTATATTTATCAATCATGAGTAATGTTACTCATGGTGATATGAAATATGGTGGTTCTGCTTCTTTGATAGACTCCTAATTGAAACAGTCTACAAAAGACAATTTCTAATAAAGATTCAGAAAAGAACCTCCCAATTGCCATTGCTAATCTGCTCCATGTAGACATCTCATGCTGAGAGTTGACCAATTGCTGAACTTTCTCAATTTCTAATATTGGGAAGTACACATTTAAAGAGCCATATCAGCTGAAAGAGCTGTTGCAGTGAACATCTCTAGATTATGGAAGAGTTATGGGGTCAGCCTTTTTGTGCCTTCACTGAGACAGCAGTTCCTGACATGGTAAGTCCAGACATCCAGGATGTATCTGGCAAAGAGCATATGCCTTCACATCTGCTGTTTTCTGTTTCAGAGAACCCATAGTCCCATGCTGTGTAGTTGGTTAAAAATATCCTGCTTTAGAAAGATATAGTGAGGAGGTGACCATGTTGCCCTTTGTAAATACTGTATCCCAAACTAATTGTTTTCTATTTTAAAAGCCTCAGAATTGAGAGTGTACTTTGAACAGTTCATGTGTTGGTTTAGAGAATTCCTACAGGAGCAGCAGTGGAACTCTACTACTGAATGACAGAAAAACCTGGGGGAGGGGCTGGCCCCGTGGCCGAGTGGTTAAGTTCGCACGCTCAACTGTAGGCAGACCAGTGTTTCGTTGGTTCGAATCCTGGGCGCAGACATGGCACTGCTCATCAAACCACGCTGAGGCAGCGTCCCACATGCCACAACTAGAAGGACCCACAACGAAGAATATACAACTATGTACCGGGGGGGCTTTGGGGAGAAAAAGGAAAAAAAAAAAAAACTTTAAAAAAAAACAAAAGAAAAAAACCTGGGGGAAGTTATGCTCAGACAGCAAAACTCTGATCTAAATCAAAATCCCATAGAAGGGCCAGTTTTCCCCAGGACGCAAATATTAGTGCATCAGGCTTGGTATCTAGTCTATGACTCCATATTTTGTGGTGATAGTAGGGAGGAATAATATCATAAATGTATTCTGCGGTTTTAGTAAACTATCTTTCAGAGTACTTTATGGTGCTTCAAATTGGTTTGAAACTTATGATCATGTTTCGGAACCCATTTCGGTATCTTTAGCTACATAATTGAATTTTCATCCTGGAACACATAAGTAACAGTAAACACATATTTACTTCTGTAAAAGATATATATCAAAAATATTTGAGTATTTTTACCAAAGATATTTTCTAAATTTAAGGAGAGAGAAAAGAAGAAGAAGGGGAGGCGGAAGAAGAAAAGGAAGGAAGGAGGGTAGGAAGGAAGGAAAGAAGTAAGAAAGAAAAGAAGGAAGGAAGGAAGGAAAGAAGAAAGGAAGAAGGGAAGGAAAAGAACCCATAATGCTTTGTTATACCTAGAATTAATCAAAGAAATACTGGTTTTAATATCCTCAGTTTAGTAACTGTATTTCTTTCTTTTTTTTTTTTTTTTAAAGATTTTATTTTTTCCTTTTTCTGCCCAAAGCCCCCCCGGTACATAGTTGTGTATTCTTCGTTGTGGGTTCTTCTAGTTGCGGCATGTGGGACGCTGCCTCAGCGTGGTCTGATGAGCAGTGCCATGTCCGCGCCCAGGATTCGAACCAACGAAACACTGGACCGCCTGCAGCGGAGCGCGCGAACTTAACCACTCGGCCACGGGGCCAGCCCCTAGTAACTGTATTTCATCTCTTGCCTTTGACAGTTGCGTATTGAATGCAGGCTGGGGAAGGGACTGCTGTCTCTGTCTTGTACAGCCACCCAAGTTTATATTTCTGGAGTCCCTTGCCTACAGAACAAACTCCCTTGCAGGTTGGGTGACATCTCATGGGGGTTTCATTGTACTGTCCTAGAAGGAGGAAATTGGTGCATGGGGAACTGGGGCAAGTATTTGCTGGCAGTAAATAATTATCTTGTATGCTTCGGAAACTTTATGTTTGCATTCAGAATAATATTTAAAAATATAGATGTTAAAAACAAGGTCAGTGAAAGAAAAAATATCAGGAATATTTTTCTACATTATTACACAAATAAGGAAATATTTTTAAAATATCAAAACTAATAGAAATTCATTAGTAATCCTTAGTCTTGAGTTTCTATGTACCACTTATTCTCTCCAAAGGCTTTGGGGACTATATGATCCATTATCCACTAGATTACAGAGACTAATCATAGTCCTGCCCTCGAAAATAATTTCAAGACCCACAGTAAGTCACAGAGATCTGTGTTACTTTCTTTACACCCATCTTCTTTCTGGAGTCCAGAATGAGAAATATTTGGCATAAGTATAATTTGACCAAGCTCACGAAGACAAACCTACTTAAACAGAATGTGAATTTTGTATACTATGTGTACAAAAACTAACACGTAACAAATGATGTTTTAAGTGTTAATCCCACTAAAAATTTATTATTTTCTCTTTCTCCCTGTAATTGTGATTATTGGTTTGGTATATTAACATAAATAAACTCATTTAATGGAAATTCCCTTACATAGGGTGATTTTCATAGGTTTCAAAAGTTGATTATGATAATTATGAGATGTAGCTACAATTCAAACAAAACTTTAACAGTTGTGTTCTGTTGAATGTATCTCTCCTCCACCCCGACACACTCCTACACTAAAAACCCTATGGAGTCAGAGGCATTTGTAGCTAAGGTGACTCAGTTTTCATAATTGAAAATCTAAGTAAATGGAGCTTACAATGTGGAGTGATGAAACATGTACATAATATTGTACTTAATTTTTTTGTGACACCATGTTTCTTTTTCTTTTAGTTTATGAAAGAAAGCAAAGAGATCAATAATGCCAAGTATTTAAAGTTGAATTCTGAAATATACATTAAAGCATTTTTATGACACACAGAGGAGAAATGAGAATGTCTTGTCTCATCTGAGTTCAGTTTTAAGTTTCTTTATCAGCTTACTGTGTCCCCTTAGGAAAGTTTATTAACTTTATGGTTTTTCACCATCTGTAATATGGGAATAAAGTATTTGATACTTAAAGTTCAGTGACTGTGAAACAAAAACCAGGTCATATTTGTGGCATATCATCAAATCTTATGGTAAGAAAACATTCTAATGTACAAAGTTTTATTATATCTTTTCTTTCAAGGTGGAACAGCTCTGAAATTTTTCTAGGATAACACAATTAAAGTGGATCTATAAAGGCTTGCCATATTACCAAGATATACTTCTAGGCGTTTCATCCTCATGTCCCGACAAGTATTGGTAGCCTGTGGACTGTATCCATTGACGGGTACCTTTTTCTAGGGTAACACATGCAAATTGATTACCTTCAATAAAGTTTAAGATTATGATTTATTCCTCAAGTCACTTCAATAAAACTTTTTGCACTTCAACCAGGAATACGGAAAGAAAATTTCCGTTCTTTCCATTGATGGGGACATAGTTCTTGGTACCTAGAAAAGAAGGAGAAAAATACAGGCACCCAATCTCTAAGAATAAAAGGAAAAAAAAAAAATATATATATATATAACACATCAAAACTTTTCCATGTTCTTTCAATTTTTTAAAAAAAGTATTATTAAAAGAATTTTTACCTTGTTTTCACTTTAAATGCTTTACAAAATGGTGTGTGGGAGAACTCAGCAGAAAGAAATTGCACAGATTCCATGAACAGGCTGACTGCAGTTTTGAAGTGTGGCAGGTAATTGGAACCTTTGAAAAAACACCCCCCTCCATTTCCATTTCTGATTGCCAAGTTGCCTTTTGAATGACAGTATTGACACAGACGGAGGCAATATGACCAACATTCAGTTTGAAACAATAGCATCTGTAATCCCAGGGTGTTTAATTTGATGTCCTCTTGTCACCTAAACTATTTGGAAAATTTGGCGAGCAGTGAGCATGTGATTTGGGCTGTCTCATATCAGGGAAGCATTGTTATAAAGTTTAACTACGCGGTATTTACATCACCATCCCTTTAGATGACATGATTCAACATGCAATCTCATATTGATACTCTAACTTTATTAAACCCATTAGTAGCGAGATTTCTGTTGTTGCCAGGTAGTTTAATTCAAGATATTTTCATTTCTATGAAGAAGTACATGCTACCTACTGCCTCAAAAATAGACTGCTCAGTCAGAGGAATGGTTTGACTACTGTGACTGCCTCTGCGGATATACGGATTAAAGGGTAACTGAGGGTCAACAAATGTCCATTGACCATGGCTAGTATACAGAATACAGCTCTGGTCAATACAGATAATAAACATTGTCTTTTCCTTTAAGCAAAACTACTTTTCATAGAGAGATTTACATCATTAGTATCTTATTACCTGATCTAATCTTCACAGTAACTCATTGGACTGTGTACTATTCTTACGACCAACTTTCAGATGAACAAACTAATGTTTAGAAGTTATATAAACTTGGAAAGGTGACGGATCCTAAAGTGGCAGTGCTGAGACTTTAAGCCAGATCTGTTTGACACCAGGATCCACATCTCAGCTCTGTCAAAACTGGCCCTCTGCATCACCACACTAAGATTACAGGTGGGCCCCAATTTACAAATAATTACACTTTCCAAAAGCTCCCCTTAGCTTATTGGTTAGATCTCAGATTTGAAGGGTAGGGCCCAAAAGCTATCCCACCACTGATATATTGGTATGGATCAGATGAACTGGAGTAGCCAAACACAATTTTCAAAATTCGTGTGCCAGACAGGATCTGGCATATAATTGGGCTTCTAGCCTCATTTCAATCCCTCTCACTCACCCCTCACCACCTAATCCCAGCAGTGCAGTACTATATTCCAAGGAAAAGCCAGAAACTCTGCAAGCTACTGCCAGCACTTCAGAAATAGGGTTCCTTTCGGGGACACCATTCTTTTTTTTTTTTTTTTTAAAGATTTTATTTTTTCCCTTTTTCTCCACAAAGCCCTCCAGTACACAGTTGTATATTCTTCGTTGTGGGTCCTTCTAGCTGTGGCATGTGGGATGCTGCCCCAGCGTGGCCCGATGAGCAGTGCCATGTCTGCGCCCAGGACCCGAACCAAAGAAACACTGGGCCGCCTGCAGTGGAGCGCATGAACTTTACCACTTGGCCACAGGGCCAGCCCCTGACACCAATCTTATTTAGAGAAATCAATCCTTGCCATGGGAGAAAGAAACTCTTGACCTCCTTGTTACTTTCCTAGCAAAGAATTTAGTAAAGTTCAATTTCCATTAATGAACAGAAAGGTGGGAGCTTATATTGTGTTCCCAAAGGAGAGCCACATTAATTTGCAGCAAGGTCCATTTTTATTAATTGTACCACTTTAGAGTTTCTTTATGATTTTCTCAACATGACCCCTCCTCTCCACAGGAACAAGAAAGACTTTTTTGGAATTCGAAGGGAAAGTTGAACAGTGAGAGGTCTGTACCTTCATTATTAGTTTCTGTAATGGGCTAGACAATGGTGAAGGGGTTGACTTTGAGAATTGGGCTTTAGGCTTTCAATGGCATCTTCTTTTTATTTTGCTTGTTTATTTATATTTTTATTTTTTAAGACTATCTTTTTAGAGCAGCTTTAAGTTTATAACAAAATTCAGAGTGAGATAAAGAGAGCCCCCATAGACACCCTGACTCCACGCATGCATAATCTTCCCTATTATCGACATTTTTCACTAGAGTGTTAATTTTTTTCTTCCTTCCTTTTATTTTTATTTTATTTTATTTTTTTTTACTAAGAATGAAGCTACATTGACACATCATAATCACTCAGAGTCCATGGTTGTTCTTAGGGTTCACTCTTGGTGTTGTACATTCTATGTGTTCTGACAAATGTATAATGACACTCATCTGTCACTATAATATCATACAGAGTATTTTCATTGCCCTAAAAATCCTCTGAGCTATGCCTATTCATCTGTCTCCCCTCCCCCTTTATCCTGGAAATCATTGATCTTTTTCTGTCTCCATCGTTTTTCTTTCCAGAATGCTATATGCTTGGAATCATACAGTATGTAACTTTTTCTCATTGGCTTCCTTTGCTTAGTAATATGCACTTAAGCTTCCTTTCATGGCTTGATAACTCATTTCTTTTGATTGCTGAATAATATTCCATTGCCTGGACATACCGCAGTTTATCCATTCACATACTGAAGGACATCTTGGTTGTTTCTAAGTTTTGGAAATTATGAATAAAGCTGCTACAAACATTCTTGTGCTGTTTTTGTGTGGACTTAAGTTTACAACTCCTTTGGGTAAACACTAAGGAGTGTGGTTGCTGGATCATATGGTAAGAGTATGCTTAGTTTTGTAAGAAACCACCAAACTGTCTTCCAAAGTGGCTGTGTCATTTTGTGTTCCCACTAGCAATATATGAGAGTTCCTGTTGCTTCACACCCTTTCCAGTATTTGCTGTTGTCAGTGTTCCAGATTTTGACTATTCTAAGAGGAGTGTAGTGGAATCTCAGTGTTATTTTCATTTGCGTTTCCTTGGTGATGTGTGACATGGAGTATCTTTTCCCATGCTTATTTGCCATCTGTAGATTTCTTTGGTGAGGTGTCTGTTTAGGACTTTGGCCCATTTTTAAATCAGCTTGTTTTCTTATTGTTGAATTTTAAGGGTTCTTTGTACATTTTGGATAACAGTCCTTCATCAGATATATCTTTTGCAAATATTTTCTCTCAGTCTGTCACTTGTCTTCAAATTCTCTTGATATTGTCTTTTGCAGAACAAAAGTTTTTAATTTAATGAAAACTAGTTTATCAATGATTTCTTTCGTGAATCTTGTCTTTGACATTGTATTTAAAAAGGCATCACCATGCTCAAAGTCAACTCGATTTTCTCCTATGTTATCTTCTAAAAGTTTTATAGTTTTGTGTTTTATATTTAGATCTATGATCCATTTTGAGTTATTTTTTGTGGAGGGTGTAAGGTCTGTGTCTAGATTCATTTTGTGGCATATCAATGTTCAGTTTTTCCAGCACCATTTGTTGAAGAAATGGTACATTCTTCAGTGCAGACCCATGCACTAGGTGGCAGCAACTCTGATGATAGTGATTCATTCAGATGTTTAGGTCATTCTTAACACTGTTGGTAAGACAACAAGAGACTGGGTTAATTTTTATAGACTTGAGAACATAGCTTCAGGTGCTGGTCCCATGGCCTAGTTGTTAAGTTCGGCATGCTCCTCTTTGGCAGCCAGGATTTGGCTCCTGGGTGTGGACCTACACCACTTGTTGGCAGCCATGATGTGGTGGTGACCTACATACAAAATAGAGCAAGATTGGCACAAATATTAACTCTAGCCGAATCTTCATCAGCAAAAAAACAAAACAAAACAAAACAAAAAACATCGCTTCAATAACATATGCACAGTGAACGAACTCTTCTGTTTGACTTTTGCAATAAGGCGGACTAGCCCATAAGTAAAGTAACACTGTGAATAACTTTCCAAAGCAGAAAGGAAAGAAATCCTTGTTGATTTATATCACTCTGATTACAAAACTAGAAGTGCACCCTTCAATCTTTTTTTCCCTTCTTTTGAAAATTGCAAAATGTAAAGCTATCATGGAGAAATATTTCTAACCCCTTAAGGTACCTAATAAATAGAACAGCCATGGAACTTAGGAGACTTACGGCTTTTGGTTTTCTCTGCCATGGTGAGCTACATGAGTTATAAAGCTCACATAACAGAGATAGACTCAATTAACCCATTGTTACAAAAATAAGATTCTCTCTTCAGTGTCACAAAGGTGAGCCCTCCAACTATCAATACCCTAAGTGGCCAAGTAAGGCATTTTGTTACTTCTTTAACGTTCATTTTTTGAGTCAAGGTTATTTTGTCTTCTAATTTCTAATATTTATGAGTATAAAGCTTCTGGATTCTTCTTCCAAGGCCACTTCTGTAAGAAGCAAATAAGAAGACTACTTTGTCATGTCACCTGCTGGTTATTTGTAAGCTTGTTGTCATACATTCAAAAAAGATAAGAATTGCTACTGAAGGTCCTTTCATCCTGAACTGGCAATTTCTTTAACTGAGTTTCCATACTTAATAGGCTATTCTCTAATTTTATAGAGAGAATTACATCACATATTTTTCATTTTTTCCTCGCAATTTCTCCCTTTGCAAGGCACTTAATTTTTAATTTCACCAACTCATAGTTTATTATGAATTTCTATGTCAGGCAATTTCTTTGATTTTCTGTTCTTCAAGTTTTGTTTACTGTCCTCTTAAGGATGCCTGTATGTCTGTGGTTTCATATACTCCATCATAAAAAAGTTAGGGAAGAATTCAGATGATAGAAGACTTCAGATGAAAACTGTTACAATACAGTAACAGTTTTCTAATATCTCATCTATTTGGAAAACTTAGTTGTGCTTATTTCTTCCCTGATTCTGCTTGCTAAAAATGATGCCAATTTAAGGGAGAAATCTCAGCTGAAAGGGAAGGAAAGGATAACAAGTGTCAGAGCAGAGACAAAGGAGATGATAATCTAAAGAGCACTAGGAGCTTGACTTGGTATCAGAGAAACAATAAAGCTGTTTTTAGTCTACAGCTAGGAGGCCAGGCTTTGTAAACCTAGCTGACCCACACCTTGCTCCAGAAACGAAGGTCAGTGGTATTATGTAAACCTGATCTTATTCCTCAGACATCTTTAGCTCCAGGACGGACGATAGATGCCTTCTGGGTCTTACCTTATCTAAACAAGTAATATTTTCCCATTTTAGAATATCCTAAATCACCTCACTTTAAAAAAATGAAACACCACCTTTAGACAAAAGAGGACATTTTGTGTATGCACAATGCTTAAAAACTTGTAGGGTTGTACTAAATATTCATTGAATTGATGAATAAGTGACCCGCTGCAATTTTCTATAATAGCTCTGTATGATGAAAATACAATGTGTCACATATATAGTTTTAAATTTTCTGGTAGCAACGTTAAAAATAAAAGGAAGTCAGTGAGTTTAATTTTAATAGTACATTATATTTAATCCAATATATCCAAAATAATATTCCACGAATAATCAACCTAAAATTTTTACTGAGATATCTTATATGTTTGGGAGCTAAGGCTTCATGCTTAACATTTTACACTGAGATCACATCTTAATTTGGACTCACCACATTTCAAGGGTGTAATAGCCACATGTAACTAGTCGTTGCCATGTTGGGCAGTGAAGGTCTATATCAAATTACTTATTGAAAAGCTTGTTAAATAAATGCACCAATGAAGGATGAGAGTCTAGGAATTGTGAGGTAACAGTATTCAAAACTCATAAACTTGAGAAAGATGATTAGAATGATAAAGGCGTTTCCATAAGTTCTGTACCAGAAAGAGTATTAAACCAGGACACAGGAGTTATGAGTTTTCATGACATTTCTGCTCCTCACTCATATGACTGTTAAATAAGCAAAACTTTCCAGGTTTTTCCCCCAAAATCAGGAGGCTAGGCTCAATGATATCTTTGGCTCTTTCTAAAGTTAATACAATGATTCTATGGTCAATCTCTGGGGTGTGGAAATTCTAACAAGAAAAGCAAGCTGTCCTCACATTTGGCCATCATCATAGCCAAGGTCTGTACAATGAAAAGGTCATCAGCATCTCTTGAGGTGGCCTCATGGGGGTAACAATAATAATCTTGGTAAATCTTGATAAATCATCACCTATGCGCTATTCCTTAGCTTTTCAGGCAGAGATACTATATTTTATCAGTACAGCTACAATGGGTCTTTTCAAAGCACTCTCACATTTAGCAAATTGAAATGAGATATATAAAACCAGATTAGGGGGCTGGCCTGGTGGCCAAGTGGTTAAGTTTGTGTGCTCTGCTTCGGTGGCCCAGGGTTTTGCTGGTTCGGATCCTGGGTGTGAACATGGCACTACTCATTAGGCCATGTTGACATGGCGTCCCGCATGTCAAACTAGACGGGCCCACAACTAAAATATACAACTATTTACTGCGGGGATTTGGGGAGGAAAATCAGAAAAAAAAAGATTGGCCACAGTTTTTAGCTCAGGTGCCAATCTTTAAAAAAAAACAGCAAAAAAAAAATCCAGATTAATTAATTAACATTGATACTTATAAGAGGAACCAGGTTATTGAAGTGTGCATGGAACTCATTCTCTTCCTACGTATTAACTTAAGAATGCCAATGTGTCCATTTAAATTGAAAAGCAAACATCACATACTCAAAAAGTCCACGTAATGTGGCATGGTGGCCATGAAATATATCTTTCCCAAATATTCTATTTAGGGAACCATAATTGACTGATGACCCTAGCTGCTGTACTCTGGTTCCACCATCTTGTGTACACCAAGGCCACTTTAAGGAGTCTTTGAATCAGTGTGAAGGATACTAGGGCAAGTTCCATGAGATGAAGGACTCCTCTGACAGATGACTTTGGCTCCAGCCTCATTAGTCTCATTAGTCTCACCAAAACTTTCTTAGAACTACTCAACCATTGAAGAAGTTTCCTACTAATCTTCCTCGGGCTCTCTTTCACAGGGGTCACATCTACATTATATGGTTGGCCAATGTTGTTTTGATCATCCTATTGTTTGCAAATACACTTAGTCACATTTCAGTTTAGTCCTACAGATTAAAGTATTTTAAGTGAGTTTGCACATTTATGTTCTAACCAATTGTGTATTGTAGACCAGAACATTTTCAAGTTCTTCAGAAGTACTTTACTGGGTTTCCCAAGTAGTAACAAAAAAAAAGGCACAAAAAGATGTGATGTAAATAACTAGGGGTTTTGCTATTCTTCAAAATTAAAAATTCCTGAGAATCTTTGTCTAAAATACTGTATTGTAAATCTATTAAACATTAATTTATTTGAAAATATTTATGCTGCCAGATTTAAGTAAGTATCCATCTATGTATACAACCTGCAGTGTAGAAACATTGGAATGATTGAAAATAAAAAATATAATGCCCTTATTCTGAGAGAGAACAATCTCTTTAATACAGCGCATCAGTTAGAAAAAGTCTACATATTACCTTTAATTCTGCTTACAGTTTAAGAAGAATTCCATGAGACTAAAACTTGCTTAAAGAAAGCAAGTAAGATATTGAATTGTATTATGTTTAACCTAAAGAAGAGATCAAGGATAAATGTAATAAATATTTTCAAAAAGTTGAAGAAATGTCATGTAGAAAATTGTTGAGTTTTTTCAATGTGCTTCAAAGGACAAAATACCAACTAGTGGGTGACTTGTTAGTAGACAAGATTTTACTCAATATGAGGAAAAATATTCTCACAATGGGTGACTCGCTTTAGAGATTCAATTATCTGAATTTAACATGATATTTTAAGTGCAAGTGAGTCCTAATTTGGATAAAAACATAGAATATATATATTTTTTATTTCCTGTACTCTTTTAAATTGGAATATGAATATCTATTTTATTAGATTGCTCTCAAAAATGAACGGCACATTAGTGCAGGAATGGGTTGAAGCTCTCAGGACAAAATATCCACCGAAGACAATCCTCACCTACTAGATGTTTCTTCAGATTTAGTAATTTCCACTGAGCTCTCCATCTGATTCTCCATGAATTTCCCAGAATGCTCTAACAGGCTTCAACTGACACTTTCACAGAGACCTATGGGCCTTTGCCCCTACCTCTCCTGCTAGATCCCACCCTTCTCTCAGGGCCTACGTCGAGCATTTCTGTGTCTCACTAGCCCAGGCCTCCTCTGCAATTCTGCACATGCTTGTTCTGTGTGCTGCCACCATCCCCAGAAGAAAAGAGTGTGAAATTATGTCAACATTGAAAAACAGTAAGGATATTCATTAGTAACTGATTACCTGGACATATAAGCAATAACCTTACAGAACGCACTCTTCCTCCTCAAATGATCCACATCCAGTAGAGAGCAAAGAAAATCTCTGATTAATTTACCATCTGTAGAATACCTCTGTATGCTAGGGACAAGGGATACAAAGTTGAGGGTGTTTACTTTCAAGGGACTCACACTTTAGGTGGAATATACAAGCTAACAAATACTACAGTATGCCCTCTGTACTTTTGCACAATGTACTTCTGCATCCAGGAGGCCAATAAGAGTTGGCTGAGGAAAGCATGGAGAATTTCTTTATCATGGTTCCGCACACTTTCTCCTGGCTTTTTCCTGACTCACATGGCCAACACTCTGCGCATTTTCAAAGGAGAATATGAGAAGGGACAGAGGCTTAATACAAAAATCGAAAAACTAGATTCAGTGCTGCTATTTCTAACAATGGTAGTTAGCTGAACACACTGTATGCGAATCCAGAGATTACTTATACACACACACACAAACACGCACTACCAGGGGAAGGGTCAACTGGAAGAACTTAATGGAGACCACAGGTTTAGACCAAGAGCTTCTCAATGAACTGCTGATGGAATGGATCTGTTGATTCAGCTGCAAAGTTGTCTTTATTGATGGTGACAGAGCATGCTCTGATCATCCTAGAGAGGCCGGAGGCCCACCTCAGAGCTGTTTGGAGCATATAAACGCATAGGGAACATTCTTGTCTTCACAGCAGCTGGATGTGTAGAATTATCTCCAAGACATCTGTGGTCGTCATGATGATTTTGGAGATATCTTGTTTGAATGTCTCATTGGCTCGTTTACAAAGCTAATTGCACTTGCCTGACTGCTGAACGGATTCCAGTAGGTTTTTTTCACTGAGGCTGTAGCCTTTTAGATTCGTGTCAGTCTCAGTGATTGCTGTGGTTCCACAGACTATTCTTCAAGAAGCATTGCCAAATCTATAGTAGAATCTATTTCCTGTGTCTTCAATATGTAAATTAAGGCCATTTTATCCTAAGTAAATTTTGGATTACTTTTGTTTTATTTCATTACCTTGAACTATCGCTACCACAATGCAATTCACCTGCTATGTTCTGGCTATGCATACAGTCTCTTGAGAACTTTCACCAGTCAGTCTGACATTTCATTACTCGAAGAAGGTACAGCCATCTGCTAATTTGAAGATTTCAACATCTACACTCTTTATTTTAATCCATTATAAAAAGGCTAAGTTAAATGTATTCTAGGTCAATATTCAGTCACATTCTTCCATTTGGAGAAGTACATTTTATATACGCCTTTTCTCTCTCTGTCTTTTATCATGACTTTTCTTTCTTGCCGGGTGCCGCCCATCAGTCAGCTAAGCCTCTACCCTAGGACAATGGTCCCGGGAGAGAGATGAGGGAACGCACGGCGGACCCTCAGAAGATGGCGGTCGGCCGCTCCTGATCCTACTCATGCTACTAATCTTAGCAATATTGCTCGTGCTGTTCTTTTTCTGTACATGAGGATATCTTGGGGAAAATCTCTCCAAGCAGGGGAAAAAAGTTGATGTAACCTGGCCTTCTAGGAAAGGTTCAGGGGAACAGCAGCCTGAAGGGAAAAAACATTCTGACCCCCTCCTGGAAAGGCGGGAAAGGGAGCTTGGACAGCCCTCAAGGAGGAAGCCTTCTAATAATCAGCCTCAAAAGAGAACATTCCCTCCTCAGGTCCTTCTAGGAGGTAGGTGTTATCCTAGGCCTGTTAGGACAGGAGGTAAATGGTGGCATTCACCCAGGAGCAGAGGCATACAAAAACTACCCCTTCCTAAGACAACTCATGATCCTGATAAAGTTGCAGAAAAATATCATAATATATTGACACAGAGGAACTGGGATTATGATGAGAATTGGGAACCCTATAAAATAGTTAATGGTAAAAGAGAAACCCCAAGCACTGTGCCTGTGTGGCTTTCCATCAGACGGAGCTGGGGGCCTGTGTATACTTGGTCCCCTTATACTTTGCACTACTTCTGCTTTCCTTATTACAGGAATAAAGATAGAGGCTTAGTGCCATTCGACCCATGGGGAACTGAATCTAGACGTTGCACCCCGTTTTGCAATCAGTCTTAGGCACCTAGACGGCTAGTAGACATACAGAAGAGGTCAATATCTGTAATTAACAAAGGTTGCTTGCTTCTCATAGACGTACTGTGCTAATATTATAACAAGATATGCTTATGTACCCATTTTGTTTGCCAAAATTATGTACTGACACAATTCCACGAAATCATAAACGCGTGACCTGGACCCCATATAAGTGCTTGAATGCTTTGAATAAATCAGACTTGGAAACCTCACTTCCAGTCTCACTGCCTCTCATTCGCCGACACCATCCATCCCTCAGGAAACCTGGACTCTGCTGGAGCTGGACTCCAGCACTTTCTTGAAAATATTCTGGAATTAGAATCAAGAGCCAGGTTTCAGGAATGCAGAACTGTGTTAGAAAGCCAGCTTCGAGCAGGCGTAGTATTGTTGACTCCAAAATCTCTATTCTGCCGTCATCGTCAATGAAGAATCACCAGTTTCCAATCATCCATAATTTGTGAAAAGACCAGGTGAATTATCATACCTTACCACCTAAAAGTAAATAAATACAACAAAACAAGAGCATACTTTAGGACCTCAGCAAGGACTTCTTAAAAATAAAAATATCCTCTCCACTCATAGGTCGAAGGTAACATATAGACAAAGAGAACTGATTGGTGGTTACCAGGGGAGGGGGGGGTGGGGAGAGGGCACAAAGGGTGAAGTGGTGCACCTACAACCTGACTAACAATAATGTACAACTGAAATTCAAAAAAAAATATCCTAAATTTACTCTCTTGTCTTTATCAATATACACATTTTTTTTTTTTTCTGTAGGGGAAGAACAACAACATTGGGTCACTTATTCAAGTTTGATTACTTCTAATAAAAGCTGTACTTCGCAATCATTAATTTATATAGTATTTCTATCTCACAATTCAGTAATTCTATTCTTTATAATGGAATATACCAGTTTTTATAAGGGCAAATTAACTGGTCGTTGGTCATTAAGGTTTTTTTCTAGAGGAATTGGAGATATCCTATAAGCAAAGATGCTTTACATTTCATGTAACTGAAAATCCCAGTGCAAACAGTCTTAGCAAGAGTTAAGTTTTATCTCACATAAGAGGAAGTGTAGGTGTGAGATGGAATCAAGGGAGGTGAGGAATATGGAGGCTGTGGCTCAGCTTCTTTTGGCTCTACCCTCCTCGTCTTGACTTCATACTCAGCCTGGTAAAAAGACAACTCTAGAACTTTCTGGCATGATATCTAGAATTGGCAGTGTCTGTTGGAAGGAAGTGTCCATTTTTTTGTGTGTGTGTCTTCTGCAAAGTAGAAAAGACTGATTTCCCAGAAGTCTCACAGAAAACTTCTCTCACATCTCATTGTCCTATCTTTGGTTACATGTCCTTTTCTAAATGTAGAGGAGCAAGGGAAATGTGGTTGGCTTAGACTAATCATTTAGTCAACTAAAGACTATTTTGACAGCAAAATGTATATACAAGGCTGGACATTTTTGAACAAAGTGTGAAAATTTCCATCTATAAGTTCTTTCAAAGCTAAAGGAAAGACGGGTTTCATCTGGGCAAAGAAATAATATGTATGAATTCTCTAATCTCCATAATTTTTAAAGAGTGTATGCAAAGTAGTAATCTTCCACTGAAAAATTGTTACTCATATTCTGAAACAAGATGTGATTTTAAAAGCTTTGATTGTATTAGATTTGATTGGATATCTAATCACATCTTTTAAAAGAAATTATCTAATAATATTAATGAAGATAAATGAGAAAAAAATTATGAAAAACTAAACATTTAAGTGTCCTTCAAGCTTCCTTTATGCTCATTGATTCTCTCTGTTCAGTTTCCAAAGGGTGAGAGTCATAGCTGCCGTAAAGTAGCCTTATAACTCTTGTTACAAATGATGTTTTTAATTTTCAGTTGGATGATTTATGGTACTTATGAATTCTTATTTCTGCTCCTGAAAAAATAGAAGACAAAAATCACCACATGACTGCTTATTCTCTAGAGAGATTATCACTGGCAATGGGTGGAGGATTGATGTCCTAGGGATTCACAAGATGGAAAATACTTTTTTGTGATTAAGTTCCTTTGCAGGTCAGACGCTCTGGTCCTGCAGTAAGAAAACTCATTTCACTTAGTCTTACCCAGCATTTATCGACTTCTTTGATCATTTCTACTACGGTAGAATAAAAGTTAATATCTTGATGGGATCTTATTTCCTAGGAAGATACTTTGGGAAATGCTGAGTTAGGAAATACGGAAATGAAGATATTAAGAATCAGAAATGGAGGATTTGCAGTGGGAAGTTTTGAAGGTTGAGTCTCCCTAAGTGGAAGCTGAGATAGAGTTTCGGTATTAGGTGTTTATTAGGTTATCAATACCTGTGAAAGAAGGGAGAGGAAGCAGGAGTGGGCAAAGGAGGTAGCTGAATTGTGAACCAGGTCTGACAAAGCCCTGGCCAAACTGATGGAGAACTCTGAGCAGTGCCGTCAGAATTGTCCCATATTGAGTAAGAATTGCTGGGCCTTTACATGGCCACCTAGCTCAGCTACCAGATGGCTACTCAGGAAAACGGTGTGACCTCAGACGGCTCTCTGCTGCTGAGGCAGACCCTGACGGAGAAGATAGGTGGAGGTTGTTGACCGATTGCACTTCTTACTGCTGGGCAGCAAGTCCTCCCTTGAAAAGGCATTTCGATAGTTCATCCGCGTGTCCGCCATAGTCCTCACTGGCGCTGCTCAACTCCACTTCTCCATACACATCAAGAGAGTAGCGCCTCTAGGATTTCTGTGCGCTTCTCTTCCTGAAGAGAAAGTGGTGCTCCTCGGGAACAGAGAGCTCAAAATGTGTGCTCCTTTTCAGACTGAGGTAGAAATAAATGCATTGGCTGAATCCAAGCAGCTATAGTTTGTAATCTAATGAAGCTCTTGTATTGCTGGGGAGAGTGCACGCCCTTCGCAGAGCAGAATCGTTAACCTGCTATCCAGTTTAAAGTAGAGCGCAAATTGCAGGTTCAGAAAGCACAAAGCCCCCCTGGGGATCATCAGGAGTAAACGTAAGTGAGACCACTCCTACTGCTACCATTCTGGACTTATATATTCATCCTATTTGGTGACACGGTACCATACAAAATTCTTTCTTTCAATGCATTCTGGAAGAAGATGCTCCCTTTTTATGGAATAATGCCTCTGAGCTTGTGCTTCATCTGTACCGGCACAGCCATTCCAATGCCCTGTCCAGCCAGCCGCTTCTGGTTAGTTCAGTAAGTGATACATCCAGTGGGTCCTATAATCATGAGCCCACGCTCACACTTCATTTGCTGTAAAATTTTCCCCTGGTCTGGTGTGAGGCTGTGGGATTCCATGCCAATAGAAAAATACTCCCTAAGATCTCACACAGTTGTGCTAAGTTCTGCGAACAAATAAGGAAAACCTGTACCCAGAATAGGGATCTATTCTACGAGAACAAATGTCTGAACCTTCCAGTACGGAAGGAGCCCAATGGGTCTCCTTGAAAAATGGTGCCATATTGGGAGCTAAGAGTTGTTTTCTATTGCCAGTAGACTGAACAGTAGGTTGTAGCAATAGATCAGCTTTGGTAATTAGAAGTCCATGTTGTTGGGTCTATGCACAGCTTCTGCTCTGGTCTGAATGATTGTGTCCCCCAAAATTCTTATGTTGAAAACCTAACACCCAAGGTGATGATATTAGGAAGTGAGACCTTGGGAGGTGATTAGATTCTGAGGGTGGAGCCCTTGTGAATGGGATTTGTGCCCTTATAAAAGAGGCCCAGAGTGCTAGCTCACCCTGTGAAAATACAATGAGAAGTCTGCAACCCAGAAGAGGGCCCTCATCTGATCATGCTGGCACCCAGCTCTCAGACTTTCAGCCTCTAGAACTGTGAGAAATAAATTTCTGTTATTTATAAGCTACCTAGTCCATGGTATTTTGTTACAGCAACCCGAATGGAGCTTCTATATCTGCCACTATGGCCACTTCACTTATATGCCTATCATGCCTACTTT
This sequence comes from Equus quagga, assembly GCF_021613505.1. Classification (NCBI taxonomy): domain Eukaryota; kingdom Metazoa; phylum Chordata; class Mammalia; order Perissodactyla; family Equidae; genus Equus; species Equus quagga. The sequence goes on from NC_060272.1 coordinate 127,609,654, forward strand.
GAGGTGGCTGTTGACAGAAAACACTGCCAGTGTCAGGTGTTTATTTAGTTCTTCCCTGGTGAACATTTAATCCCTTCCTTCACCATTCACCATTGCAATTCTGTCCTTCCAACTTCCTTCAATACAGGCATCACTTTTTCTATGCTTCTAAGTATCATCCTAGCAGCAAGCCTGCTGCACCTACTCCTTGCCAGAGTGCTAAATCCAGTGTGTCATGAGTGCACCTCCAAATTCTTTCCTTCCCAATTCTATGTCCTAATAACTTTTATCAAGCACCTTCAGAATCTGGTCCTGTCTTTACTTCCTTGGATCCTGCCATTACGTGCTGGCTAGGTCTTGCAACTACTGTGGATGTAATCTCCTTTCTCTTGTATCAGGCCTAGCAATGCCCTAGGAAGATTACATCATAACTTAACCCAAGTTATGGGCAGAGTGGCCAAGAGGAGAGGTGAGGTCAAATCCTGAGAAGGTGACATTGCTTTTTAAGATAGAAACATCTGTATTTTCTTCCTCCATGGGGATAGGAGATATTGTTTGTTTGTATGCTTGGGGGAGGCTGTTTATGGAGAGACAAGATACTTTTTCAGGTTCAGAAATTTGGAGGAGGCTGGCAAGTCAAAATATATAGGGATAGGGGTCTCCACTGAGATATCTTCATTTCATCTGGGGACATCCAACTGGATGTCCAAGTCTTGAATTTTCCCAACCAAGGCCCTGAACTTGGAATAACAGACTTGCTTGGTCTGGCATTTAATTTTCCTTGGAGTTAAGTCACTCAGACAATTAAACCATGGGCTTCATCCTCAGCTTTCTCTGCCCTTCTGCTATAATAGATGAAAGCTTCTTTAGTGAAACCAAGGAGACTATCTGTTTTTCACACTTGTTTTTTCACTTGCCTATTACTCATCCTCAGCTGTTCTTTATCCTTCCATCGTGCATCAATGCTCGTTGGAAATAACCATCCAATACTCAAACTCATTAACACATCCCCTTCTCCTGGTACACCATCCCAATTCATTTCTGGTAAAGGTATTAACAACTGAACTGCCACCTTGTGTCAACGACAATTTGTGCCCCCTCCCACCACTACCAGTGATGGGGTTCTCATCTAACAGGACAGTGAATAATCCACAACTCCATCCTATCACCTATGATCTTGGACTAGTCCTGGTATCCACTACCTCAGTTTAGTTTCCTCTGAAGTTGATGCTAAGACAATACACAGTGCAAGATTATTACTAATCAATACTTTTGAAAGGAAGGAGGAAGAAACTGTGTTAGACAGAGGGAGGAACTGTGATGCAGGACCCACAAAATCCTTGGCTAACCCAGCGGGGAGCCTTGGAGGGAGCAGTGCCTGTCTGAGTTGTTCCACAGGAGAATGAAGTGGCTCACTGCAGCTGAAGTAGACCCCGAAGGAGCTGACAGCTGGAAACTGGCTGCCAACTGCATTCTCTATATCTGGGCGATAAGTTACCTTGAACGGGAATCTGGGTGGTGCAACTTCATGTCTACCGCAGAGGTAGAAAAAAATTCTCTATAGGAACTATTACCTTTCCTCTTCATCTTTGTATAAAGACAGACAGATGAAAAACTATTTTAACTCAAAGGACCTTAGTAAAGGAAATTCTGAAGGCTCCTATAACCTTTTATTTCAAAACTGTGCTGGCTAAAACTATGCTAGATTGAAGAAAGCTACTTTTTGAAAATCTGTTCTGAAAGCATTTATTTTTCCTCCCTGATGGTGCAGAGAATTATACGGCTGAATACACTGTGAGTGTAATTCACCAGACTCTTAATATTAGGTCAACCATCTTGGCAAGCCAAGCACTAGGTGTGCCTAGAGATAATATTTCTTTGAAGGAAACTGTGAAGTTCCTGCCTCAAGGATAGGTAATGGCCCTACCAAATGGAACACAGATTTTGTGCAGAGAAAAAGTCAAAGAACCAAAAATAAATCGACTTAAAACAGTGGACTTTATGAATTTCCATGTGGTTTCCAATCTTTCTGTTTTAGGCTTCAGTCTTGGATATTGTATATTATTGTTTCATATTTGATATTTACTTTTAAGTATCTCAAAAATCATAACCAACTCTCCCCTTAGGGAAGATACGGGGGTCAAGAATTTTTATGTTGAGTTTTATAAATATAACTTCATTGATTGGATGGCGTTTTGTAATACAGAAATATTTGTGATTTTTTAACTCTTCATGACTCAATAGCCTGTGAGAGCGCCTCTATTTTCTTCAGTTTAGCCCAAATTTTAGTGCCATTTCTATGTGGCAGGCATTATACTAAGGACCGAGACTACACAGATAAATAAGACATGTGGATAACACATTATGAGCTGCTCATGGGGATGTGACATTTGAAGTTAAACTTGGCTTTTAGCATGCAAGATAGTGTACGTGACATCCTGAGGTTCTCTCCTCAGGAGACTTGTATGGAAGGAGCAAGAAAGATTCTCCGTAGTTTATACTGATCTGTGCACATTATTCTTGCACACATGATCAGATATGAATTCCTGTTGTCTCTGTAGAGCTAAAGGCTGGTTCTCTTAGAGCTCAAACTATGACATATCAAAGGGTCTAACCAGAAGAGAACTGGGCAATTGTTTGTAGCGAAATCCCCCCCACCATCCATCTCCTTCATAGGAAAGAGCAGTTGCGCATAGTATGCCTTGAAGCAGAACCCCTCTCAAAGGCAAAATAAATGTTAACCGTATCACTCAAATTCCATCACACCTTTTCCTTTTTTATGTATTATGACTTAACACATAGATTTGTAGGAGGTTTTGACTCATTGATGTTACAGAGTTTTCTATTTGGAGCTACCCACAGATATGAAGAAATGGAAAGGAAATCATTCATGCACTTTTTTCTGGGATCAATAATCTCAGAGCCTGACTGATTAGTGTCTTCAAATGCTGTCACAGTTGATTGCAGATCCCTGAAAATGAAGGTGTAGGTGGTGCAGGAAAGATTACTATTCTCACTGTGAACTCTGATTTTTTTCTTTCAGGTTACAGAAGGAAGAGCCTAAAGGAAAATGTAGGTCAAGTGCTTTTATCCCCTGCAACTTTCAGAAGAGCAATCACCAAATCACAGTGACTGGCCCTGACTTCTAATGACGGAAAGAGAAGGGCAATAGGCAAACAAGCAATCGGCATGTGCTTTTAACTCCTATTTTTAAATACAAGGCAGCCCAAATCAGATTTTTTTAAATTAGGGATATATTTGATTGGCTTAGCCTAATTTGACTTTGGCTTTTAGACTCAGCTTTCATGTGACTACTTCTGGTTGTTATCATATTAACGCGACAAAGTGAGAAAAGGAAAAATGGAAACATGTTTATAAGGCACCATGTTTAATATGCTCTAATTCTCTAATTAACACACAACCCTTCTCAAAACAATTATCTCTGAAACATGTTGATGTTTAAGAGGGCAGAGAGGTTTTGTTTATTAGTATAATTATTTTAAAATCAAATCCACTTAATTTCTTCTTTATTGATATTATATTAACTTAAAAAATAATTTATAAGCATTTGGAGTACTTTCTATTATTTCAAAATCAGGTATACTCATTTAAATAAACTTTTTTCTCATATTTCAAGAATAATATTGTTTTAATTGGGACAATATCGATTTAATTAATATCCTAATTAAGTATATAATGAAACGTCCTATTGTGTTAGAATCAGCTATGATGAATCTGCCATGTTAATATATCACATTAGAAAAGTGAATATGACTAGAAAATTGATGTAAAAATCTCTGTGCCTCCATAAATTTTTTAGCACTGCCTTCAGTTTTGAGCCTGGCCTGAATATTAAACTTGAATGTTTAGGATACAAGGTGTTGACAAAAACATTCTAGTTTGAGGAGTGCTGTATCATATTATAAGATTGTGTTAACTTCTTAGTAGCAACTTTCTGTTGTGTAAAGTGTTGAAGGCAACGTGATGGTCAGTGAAGTGTTGGTTGGAGGTTGAGGGTCGCCGGTAGAGATGGGAAAGCAAGAGAAAGGACAAGGAGAGTTTCACGTGGGAAGACCGGTCATATTAGATTTACTTTTATCTATTTATTGTTTTGCCTCTGATTGGCCGAAAAGACACATATCTGGGCACACTCCTTAGAAAATTGGAATGCAACGGAGGGGAGAAGCAGCAGTAGAGAAGCAGTGGAGCGGACTTGGGAGACCCACTCTCTCTGGGGGTCCCAGTCTACTCATTAGAAAAGGAAAGGGTTGGAGTTGTTTGGTGACTTTCAGCTATAACGCTCCTGAATAATAGCATATCATAAGCAGCTATGAAATGTATCACGAGAAATTGGTTTCCTAAGTAATGGGATAACATTTTGAGATATTACAGTATTTTTTCCTTATCGATATTTTTCTTCTGCAATGATGACTAAGTCTTGAGGCCGGGACATGTTGGCTCAGCATGGGAAGAACAAATGCTACCAGGAGAGGATAAGGATAAGACTTAAGGGCCATTGCTACCAGAAAAGAATGGGAAATAGAATGCTGTATTCATGCTGGGGGAAGAAATTGGGAGAGAGGGAATGAGAGAGAGAGAGCCAAGAGGTTAGACACAGTACCCTAACTAATCTATCCTCCACCAGTCCTTGGGGTTAAAGTTTGAGGAGGGACAGGTAGAAACAACCTGATAAATTTAGGGGTAATACCTTGCTTCTCAGGTATAGCCTTGTAATATTGTAATGAGGCTTAGCAGTCACCTCTCCCTGTTCCTACATCTTGATAATTTGAATTTATTCCAGGACAGAAAAAGGTAAGAAAAAGGGAGAGAGAAAAATCTAGAGTCAGTTGAGATTAAAATAAATTGCTGTATATCATTGTTTTTACATCAGTGTCTTTTAAACTACTGGCCATATCTATTGGTGCATCTTGAAATCAATTTGTGAATTAAAAATAGCATAACATAGAGAAATACAAGTGTATCCCACGAAGTCTTGTTTCATGTCATTTGAAGTTCAGTTTTATATCAATAGTAAATCTCTATCTCCATATCTATATAACACACAAATACATATTCATACTTCTGTCGTACTAGGTCACAATGAGGGAAAAAAGTATTTCTTACCGTGGGTGGATGGAAGAGAAAACATGTTTACACACAGCTGTGATGTGTTTTAACTGGAAAAGATTAAGTTACCTTGAATGGAGATTTAAATGTTTTTTTCACTACTAAATGAGAGTGGGAGCTCCAGAATGAAGATGAGACCAGTCATTGAAAATAAATTGATTTTTTCTCACATCTGAGTTGTTGTGTGCAAGACTCATCCTAAGGCTGCTTCTCTCTGGTGGTTGAGGGTAAAGTCTTGACCTGAAAACTCTTTTGATGGGGTTTCTGGTGCTCGAGGCTCTTTACCCTGGGGTGCATCCATTTCCACTATCCTTGAACTCACAAGGCTTGACACAAATGAGAATCTGGCCTAGAGCCAGATTGTCTTTGCCTGACAAGTAGTAAATATCCCCAGGGGAACATGCATGCTCTGACTATTCTTGGCGTTACTTTTCCAACTAAATGTTGGAATAAATATATCAAGTTCTCTGAAAAAATCTCAGATATTTATTAAAGTTGCATTGAATCTAGAGATCCATTTGTCTTCCTAGTGACTATAGTGTCTCTCTCTAGTTTTGTAGGATATTCTTTGAGATTTATTAATAAATTTGTATATTTTTCACAGTAAAAGACCTGCTTGGCTTTACTAAAATTATCTCTAAGATGTTAGATATTTTCTAATACCATTATAAAAAAAATCTTCCATTACACATCCCTCTTACTTGTTGAAGGTGTATGGAATGCACTTAGCTTTTGTATACTAACCATTATCCAGCTATTTTGACAAAACTTCCTTGCTTTCTAGTAACTTGTAGATTATTTTGAGTTTTCTGTATAAATGGTAACATCATCTGTAAAGAAAGAGTTTTGCTCCCTCCTCGTTAATCCTCATATCTCTAATTGTTCATCTTCTTACACTGGCTGTAACGTAAAGTAAATGTGAATAAAGGAGTGATAGCGGATAATCTTTTCTTTTTTAAAAAAAAGACTCATAAAACTTTTATTCCACTTATATCAACTTAATACACATGTTCTTAATTATGCTTAAGTTGGTACTAAAAATTTCATCAGGAATTAAACAAACCTATCCATCACCTCAAGTTATTTCTGTTAACCACTTTCACAGTCGTGTAGGTACAACACAAAAATGAAAAAAACAAATATAAAAAAAGTCAAACTCATATTTTGTTTGTTTTACTGCTGTGATTGACATATATGAAGTAATGGGTATCAGGAAATTCATTTTCACCTCATCTTTGCTTGTGTGTTTGTTCTAAGGTTGCCTAAAATATTTGGATACAAATAAGTGTATCAAAAATAATGAAAGTAAACAACAGGCAACTTTACAAATTGTGGAGTATGAACCATTTCTGCTCTTATACAGAGCAAAGTTTCTCTCAGGGAACACTTCTGTAGCTGTAGTCAAAGTGTGCACAATGAGATTGTGCATTCCACTGAGACACTTGGTTTGATAGGTAATACCATCGGGGCATCTGTTTCTGCTGCAGCCTTTGGCTCCACACCTTAAAGGACCCACAGTAAGTTCACCTCTGACTAGAACCAATTCCTCCTTGTCCCCCTACCAGGCAGTTTTCTTTGCTTAGACATGGAAGCTGTTTTAACACTGGCCCTTGTGAAGCACGATGTACCAAAAGTGCTATGCCAAACATTTATAATTTGTGTAAAAACTCCACATCCCCATATTGAGCACCTCAAAATGAAAACAGATAACTCTCTAATTGTTAACTGTCTCTGCTCCCCTAATATTAAACATAAAAACCACATGAGAAAGATAGAAATTCAGAGAGAAGTAACATAAGCCTGTCACAAGTCATAAACAAAAAACTATCTGTGGGACAGCCTGGATGACAAATGTTCTACTATGTACATTTTAAAATGAGGCAGGCAAAAGTTGGGAGGCTGGTTAATTTTCCCCTCTTTCTCCTGCTTCTGCTTTGTCTCCTTGGGTATCCCATGTCCACAATGTCAAGTTGCCTCTCAGTCATTGCCTATTAGGGTGCCGTCTTTGTGTGACCCTTCGCTTAATGTATCAAATTCAGTAATGGTTTCATCAAAAGCTGTCTTTGCAAGAGAGCAGGCTTTCTCAGAGGAGTTCAGATCTCATAATAGAACACAGGGAACTAAGGACCAGACCCAATCTAATAGGATGAGTCCATTGCATTTCTTTTTTGCTGATTTCAAAAGCTTCTTTGTATGCTTTTGGTGACCCATCCACAATCCCTTTCTTGTCCTCACCAGCAGCAACCTCAGCCATGTAATGATATTAGTCTCTTTTCGTTTTCAGATGGAAGATTTTGCTCTCTGCTTGTGAAGCATTGGGATGGATAACTTTTCCAAAAGAGATTGTACATCATTGCAGGTGTCCTCTAAGTTTGATCTCAATTTTCCTTCTGTTGTCATGAGTCATCTGTTGCTTTTTCTCAGCGTCTTCTCTCTTTAGCTCAATACTTGAGGTGACTCTCCAAAATGACCTACAACTTCTTACATTTTTTTATAAGTAACTGAGAGAAGATGATTCTCGTCATTGGCTAATTCAGCTCCTTGCTCAGTTATAGACTTCTTGCAGGCTGCCGTGTCATCATATTGCTGAGCCTGCTCGGTCAGTTTGGCTTCAGTTCTGGCTTATTTTTATCTGTGATGAATGTTTTGTGTCTGGAGTGGTTCTTGGAGGATGGACAGAGGCCCAGCGGTCTCTGCCTTTTTGTTTTCAAAGATACTTTTATCAGATTAATGATCTTCTCATCTATTCCTGAATTACTGAAAGTTTTCTTTTAAATCATGAATTTCGGTTGCATTTTATCACACAACTTTCTCACACCTATTTGAAATAAACATATTGCTTTTCTCTTTCAGTATCTTAACGTGGCAAATTATATTTACGGATTTCCTAATCATAAGCCTGAAGAAGAGCAGTTTTATAATTTTCTTTTTATATAATTTTTTGTTGTTATATGTATCCATAGTAAGTATATTTTTCAGTTGTTTTTAACTTTATTGAAAAGTATGTCATGCTATATGTAGTAATTAAGGAATTTTTCACTAATAATATATTGTTTCCTACATATTATTACATGTAGCTATAATTCATTCATTTTGATTGTTTCATATTTCATTGTGTAAATAAACAATTTATTGTGTGTTTATTCATATCAGTTATTGGGACTTTTTATAAGCTATAATAGTAAAGACAGTATATAGCTGGCATAGGGATAGAAAACCGGCCAATGGAATAGAACAGAGAACCAAGAGTAGACTCATGCATTCACAGAACTTCAGGTACATCAGAGTCGCAATACATCAGGTACATCAGGATGCAATAAATGAAACTGGAAAACTGGTTATCCAGAAAAATAAAATCATCTCCAGCTAGATTAAGGATTTGACTATTAAAACAAAACTGTGAACATCTTAGTGAGCATATTGGTGAGCATATTTTAGGCACAAAAATTATTGACAATATTTGACAATATTAAAATTAAGAAATTCGGTTCATTGAAAAATAAACCTAAGTGAAAACATGTTATAAATGGGAAAAAGTTATCAGCATTAAACATAGCAAAAAAATAAATTTTATCAAGACAGTTAAAGAACTCCCACAAATTAGTAGATAAAGCACTAACAGTGGGAAACAGTGGGACACAAGACATGAAAAGGCATTTCATAGCAGAAGAAATGCATATGGCTAGTAAAGAGATTAGAAAATGTTTGACCTCACCCATTGTCAGGGCAATGTAAATCAAGATATCTATTCCTATGCCAGCTATATACTGTTTCTACTATTATAGCTTATAAAAGTCTTAATAACTGATATGAATAAACATACAATAAATTGTTTATTTACACAATGAAATATGAAACAACAGTCAAAATGAATGAATTATAGCTATATGTAATAATATGTGGGAAACAATATATTACTAGTAAAAAATGAATTAAAAACATAAATGTAAGACCTGAAATTGTAGAACTCCTTAAAGAAAATGTAGGGAAAAATCTCCCTGAAATTGGTTTTGGGAACAATTTTTTGGATCTGACTCCAAAAGCAAAGTTTACAGCAAACTAAAAATCTTCTGTACAGCAAAGAAAATGATCAACAAAATGAAAAGGCAACCTGTGGAGTGTGAGAAAATATTTGCAAATTAGACATCTGATATGGGGTTAATATCCAAAATATATAAGGAACTTACATAAATCAATAGCGAAAAGACACAAATAATTCAATTAGAAAGTAGACAAAGGAAATTTTACAGACATTTATCCAAAGAAGACATACAAATGTCCAACAGGTATATGAAAAAGTGCTCAACATCTCTAGTCATCAGGGAAATGCAAATCGAATCCACAGTGAGATATCCTTGCACACCTGTTAGGATGGCTTTTATAAAAAAGACAAGAGACAACAAGAGTTGATGAGGGTCTGCAAAAAAGTGAACCTTTGTGCGCTTTGGTGGGAATGTAAATTGGCACATCCATTATGGAAAGTAATATGGAAGTTCCTCAGAAACAAAAAATAGAACTGCCATATGACCCAGCATTCCTCCTTCTAGGTATATATCCAAGGAAATAAAATCAGTTATCTTGCAGAGATATCTGCATCCTCATGTTCATGGCAGCATCATTCTCAAAAGCCAAGATATGGAAATAATCTAAATGTCTGTTGACAGACAAACGGATAAATAAAGTGTGTTTATATATACTTATTTATATATATATACACATACACACAATGGAATATTATTCAGTCATAAAGAGAAGGAAAACCTGCCATTTGCAACAACATGGATGAATCTGGGGTACATTATGCTAAGTGAAGTAAGAAACAGAAAGACAAATCCTGTATGGTCTCACTTAATGTGGAGTCTACCAAAGTCAACGTCATATAACTAGAGAATGGAACGGTCATTGCCAGGGACTGGGGGTTGGGGAAAATGGGGAGACTTTGGTTAAAGGGTAAAAACTTTCAGTTATAAGATAAACAATTTCTGGGGATCTAATGCATAGCATGGTGACTATAGCTAATTATACTGCATTGTGGACTTTAAATTTGCTGAAGGAATAGATATTAAGTGTTCTCACCACACACACAAAAATGATAGCTACTATATGAAGTGATGGATGTGTTAATTAACTTGATTGTGGTAATTATTTCACAATGTAAACATATATTAAATCATCACACTGTACTATCTGAAAAAAAATGCACTTCCATGCAGCCCACCAGTGTCACTTCCAGATATTTACCCAAGAGCAACGAAAAAAATATGTGCAAAGACTTGTTGGTGAATATTCACAGCAATTTTATCCAGAGTAGCCAAAGAGTGGAAACAACCCAAATGTCCACCAGCAGGCAAATAATCTGTAGTGCATCCATGTAATGAAATACTACTTACAAATAAAAAGAAATGAACCACTGATACCTGCAACATGACTGGATCTCAAAAGAATTTGGATGAAGAAAATAAATCAGAAAAAAAGTACCTCTGACATGATTCCATTTACATGAAACTCTTAAAGAGTCTAAACTATAGTGAAAGAAAGCAGATAAGTGGTTGCCTGGGGCTGGAGCTGGAGGTGTATTGACTTGGAAAGGAGCACCAGGCAGCTTTTTGAGATGATGGAGGTATTCTGTCTAGATTGTGGTAGGGGTTAGCCAAGTCTATATATTTGTCAAAATTCATTTAACTCTATACTTACAATGGGTGTATTTTATTCTCTATAAATTGTACCTCAATAAAATTGACAAAGAAAAAGAATCTGGCCTTCATCTTGGGTGGTATGTTTACAAATGTTTATTACATCAATGTAAACAAACAAGCAATCCAGTCACATAAATGTAGTAAATGCACACATACATAAAGGAAGGTCACAAATGGGCCAATTGGATTATGATCAATCCAAGTCTGTGAACTTGAGATCCATTACATTTTCAAAATATAACATGTCTGCCCGTGCTAATTCCCTATGCCTTTTAGAAAATTTAAATGAAGATTTACTGATGTCCTAGTGAAGCCAGGTACCTGAGGGTTACTGTAGATGTTCAATAAGAACATGATTGCCTTTTGACCTTGTTCCCAACACAAACTTAGATGAAAATAAGTTAATCTTATCAAATCCCTTTTTTTTCCCCTTTGCTGTGACCCTTTGTTTCTCCTAATGTCCTCCTGCCAAGCCTCTTAGCTCTACAAACCACCCCCCACCCCCGTTGTCTGCTCTTGTTAAGGCAAATTTGGGAGAATCCATCCTCCCACCTTCTTGTTTTGGCCAATTGTAATAAACCTTTCTCCATCTCTAAGCACAGATGTCTCAGTGATTGATTTACTGCACATCAGGCATACGAACTTGACATTAAGAGGTTTGCTGTCACTAGCACTGGCGTGTGTTTATAATATCTTCAATAGGGACATGAATTACTATTGGCCTGATATTTGAAAATTTATTGGAAATATAAAGAGATTTACGTGACTCTTTAGCTGCTCTCTACTATTAATACATACTGAGAAAACTATGGATAATCTGGAATGTTCAAAGGTTTCTGTGGGGATAATGTCTGATTCTAGTTCCCTGGAGTTATAAGGCAGAATCAGGGAGGGAAGAAGAGACAAGTGCAGATACTCTCTTTACTGGAATCCAGGCTGGAAGCAGAAGCTTGATGTACCAAAGGGCCAAAGCAGAAGAAAGTCAGAATGCCAGCCAATGTAACTATGTTTCATTGCTTAGATTCCATTTATTTCTCTAAAAATTTAGATGGGTAAAACTTCATTCCAGCCTAGCCTACAGTTTTTTATAATAGGTAAAAATCACCTTAATATACAAAGAATGGAGAACATGGTTTGAACTTAAAATTGCTTAAATCTCTAAAAGTGACTGAACTTTATACAATTATATAGACATCATTTCCTAAGAATTCCACACAGCCATCACTTTAATTTTTCTGACACTACTGATTAATGGAGATAACTAAACTATTGCTCCAATCCCTTAATTATCTTTCAGATATTGTCCGGATTGTTTTCTTGTACTGACATCCATGGCCATTCTTCTTGATTGAGAGACGGTAGGAAACAAACATGGAGAGAGGAAGGTCAGGAGTCAAGTAAAGCTGGGTTCACAGTCTAACTCTGTGACTTAGCAGCTATTTGACGTTGAGCAAATAACTTTTCTATGCTCTGGTTTCCTCATTGTAATATCAAGATAAGAGTATTAGTAACTATCTATTTATAGGTTTTTATATGTTTATAATATTAAATGAAGTAATACATGCAGGACAATTAGCACAGAGTAAGAACTCAACACATGATAGTTATAAAGAATGCATTTGGAAATAATTTTGTTTCAAGAAAATGTTTATATAATGATACTTTGTGCTACAGGTTGGTTTTGAACTTTGAAAGACTAATTTTCTACCTAAGAGAGGCTGGACTCAAAATCCTTCTCACTTCAGAAAATAACCTGTAGAAACAGACTCTCAGTGGACTTGTCTGTGTTTGGAAACCTATACATCAAACAGAAAATGATTAACTGAAGACAGAAAGAACAAGTTTGTTTTTATTTCTTGAAGAGGTATCAACAACCCTGTGTGTAACTGTGTGATCCTTCTCACTGTCAAAGCAGACGAAACTGTGCTGGGTAGGGGCTGCGGATTCACTCCAATCCCTCAGACCTGCATTTGACAGGCACTTCTTATCTCTCTGGATCTTTTTCCTTGTGCAGGTTTGGAAGGGCATCTATATATTTTCCTTCTCTTCAGTTGAAAACAAGCTAAACTAAACCAAACTAAACTAAATAGAATAATTCAAACCCTCCTCAACCAAACAAGACCACTTTTGAACATGTACTTGTGTATCATGATATAGCCAGAAACATTTCCTTCATATAAGTATCTGTGATTCTAAAGAAAAAGAGCATTGGCCGGGGTTAGGAAACATTACAAACAATGTTATGGTGATGTTAGGACCTTCCAGGAATGATAATTTATCGCCATGACAAAACTGGGTACGTTTTAAATTCAGATCAGGAGTGTCTTACCCACCTAAATTGTCCACGTAGGAGAGAAATACTGATTCACTTGACTCATAGTTATTTATATCCTTAATCAGCCTTTTTTTCCACATGAGAACCAATTTACAGAAAATAAAGATATTTAAAGTTATATTTAGCAATAAGAATAGTTTTTAAAAATATATCTTTAAAAAAATGATAAATGATGTTGGAGAGGAGGTAGAGAAAAGGGAACCCTCATACACTGCTGGTGGGAGTGCAAACTGGTAGAGCAACTATGGAAAACAGTATGGAGATTTCTCAAAAAATTGAAAATAGAAATACCATATGATCCAGCTCTCCCACTACTCGTTGTTTATCCAAAGAACTTGAAATCAATGATCCAGAGAGATTTATACACCCCTATGTTCATTGTAGTATTATTCACAATAGCCAAGATGTGGAAGCAACCCAAGTGCCCTTCTATAGATGAATGGATAAAGAAGATGTGGTGCATATATATACAATGGAATACTACTCAGCCATAAAAAAGACAAAAATTGTCCCATTTGCAGCAACATGGATGGACCTTGAGGGTATGATGTTAAGTGAAATGAGTCAGACAGAGAAGGACAAATACTGCATGATTTCACTCATATGTGGAAGATAACAAATACATGGATAAAGAGAACTGATTAGTGGTTACCAGAGGGGAAGGGGATTTGGGGCTGGGCGAAAGGGATAAAGGAGCACATATGTATGGTGATGTATAAAAATTAGACTACTGGGGGTGAGCACAGTGAAGTATATTCAGGAATTGATGCACAATAATGTACACCCCAAATTACACAATGTTATGAAACATTATAATCCCGATAAAATTCCTGAGAAAAAAATGGTTAAGATGATAAATTTAAAAAAAGATAAACGGTCATTTTAAAATATTCAAACACTGTAATAAAATAAAATACCACCAATACCCAGAAAGAGTGACATTTAACAGGTAAGAAAACATATTCATTCTATTTGACTTCTCTGAATCCCAAGGAGAACGTGTATATTCATACAACTCAGACTACCTATTTTATTGTACAAAATAATTCCAATGAGAAAGTAATTTTGGTTTTTTTTTTCATATTAGAGAAGTAGTGAGAAGGAGGCAGCGTCCTAAGAAGTGCTCATCCTGAAATTAAAAAAGGCTGTATTCTGAACCTGTATGATCTCTATTTGACCGTTAGTTGGTCACTGCTGATCTATACTGTAGATTACACCAACTCCTTTCTTAGTTCGTATTCCCAGTTTTTCTTCTTTGTTTAATAACTGAATCTCATTGCTAGTCAGGACTAGGAGCCTCAAGGTTTATCCTGCTTGTTTAAGTCAGACTGTCCTCTAGGCTGTTCAGTGACGGGCTTTTCTGTGAGAACAGGACCTTCTGGGAGTTTATCGCACAGCATGGTGATTATAGTTATAGTTATACTGTATTGTATGCTTGAAATTTGTGAGGAGATTAGATCTTAAGTGTTCTGACACACACAAAAAGGAAACTGAGGTGAGTTGATGGGTATGCTAATTAGCTTGATTGTGGTAATCATTTCACAATGTACACATATGTCATACATCACACTGTACACCTTAAATATATATAATTTTGGTCAATCATATCTCCATAAAGCCATAAAAAAATATGGGCCAGACACCATAACTTACAATTACTGAAAGATCAAGCCTTAGCCTTTTCTCTGTTGAAGTTTCTTTTTAAAGGAGAATGCATGAGGCCTTTAAATATTTAAGACGTCTCTAAAAGAAGGAAGTGGAGAGACACAAATCACAGCTATAAAACCCATAGGCTGATTAAGTCAGAGCTGAGGAAGCATTTTATTTCCTCTCTGAAGTCCGAATCTTCTGCTCCTAATTTTATTTTCTTAGGGTGGTATACCTTGGACTTCATCTAAGTTCTGGGTTCCTAATCTTGTCAGCCATTTTTTGGATCACTCTCTTCTCTAGTACGATCTCTGATGACCTAGGCCCTCACCCTGCCCCCCACCCGCCCCCGCTTCAATCTTTGAACTGTGACCAAGACCCAATATTCTATTACAGGAGATGCATACCAGTTAAACTAGCCAACCAAACATATATACTATGCAGCATTTTTTACTGCTCTAAATATAGTGATTAGCAGAATATCTAATTTTTCACCAGGAGTTGTGTTAAATATTTAAAACAACAAAGAAATCATGAACAAATCTGGGGTTTTATGATGACCCACCACTTACTGAATCCATGACTTTGAACAATTCTTTTACTTTTCTGTACTTCAGTTGCCATGTTGGTAAAATGAGAAAAATATGAATATATTTATAATTTATGCAAAAGCATCTGTACATAGTAGGTATTCACAAAGTAAATCTTTAATTTTCAGTATTTTCTATGATGAAACTAATGTATATTTTCATAAACTGCTGTTTTAGCTTTGGGGTGAAAATGATTTAGTTCTAAATTCAGTGAAAGTCCGTATGTTGAAGCCAATTCCAGCACCTTGATCACCAAAGCAAAAACTGAGTGCTAACACTACCAAGTGACAGCAAGTGATTCAACTTTCTCTTTACTGGATTGTTTTCTGGTTAAGTTAACACACATTTCAAAACTCACCCAGAGCATTGCCTTTTGGCTTTGACACTGAACTTAAAATGATGATATTTCAGGGAAAACTGAAATGCAAAGGATGTTATGTTGCATTTACTTTAAGGTTCATTCACTCTGACTTTTACATGACTTGTTAGACATTAGCCTCCCTGTTTTGAAAAGGCCAGGTACATCAGGGTTAGTGCAGAGGGTGAACACCATTAGTCTGCACTTTATCACTGTCATCCAGCTGCTGAATGGCTGCATTTTGCATTCCACAGGTAATGGAGGATTTCAGAGCTATTTCTACTCTTACACAAGTCAAGACTTATCAGAGAACTCAGGGTTTCTGATTTTAAGTAGGAAAGACTTATTCTACCCCAGTTCCTCAAGTAGCCTATGACAAGGGATTTTCACATATTGAGGGATACGGGGTAACTATTCCCATTCAAAACTTATTCGGCTTGAGCTAAAAAGCCTGACTTATGGCTTATCAAACATATACTGTACTCCTGCTTAACTAATAAAGTAAAGAATGTACTCTCTTAAGATAAGGATGCATACTTCTCCTCCTGCGCCCTCCTGGTAACACCCTAGTGGAAACACCCAGATTAGTCCCTTTCTGACATCACGGTCATGTTGAGCTCATAATATGCAACTGAACACCTCTTTAAAATTTTGATGAAAATGTACCCTAGATTTGTTTAACGTGAGTTTGTTCTAAAATGATATAAGACTCTACTGATACCCATGCTGCTCCGAACACCTTCTAAGGCCTTCCTGGGTTATAATCCCCCTCCTGGCTCATAATAAATTCACCTCAATTTTGATTTATAGGTTGGTTATGGAATATTTGTGTCGACACCTACATTCAACTTACAATAAGAATATAGTAATTATTGTCTGTGGTTGCATTTTGTAACCTATTCACGAACTCTACAGTAGAATTAGTTCAGAACTTATTATTTAAATATGTAGTAATTGTAAGACAGACCCAAACTTTGCTTTAAATATTTGCTTTAGCCTGGATTGTGACCAACATCAAATATCATAATCAGATGCACCTTGAGTTGTCATTCATTTTTTACATCAACTCAGAGATCTGCGATTTCGGAAACTGAAATAAGAGCATGTTCACTCAACACAGCACGATCTCCCCTGCTCCCTTCTAAGCTCAGCCCAACAGGCGGAAGCACCCAAACCCTGACAGTTTTATTTGGGCATTAAGCAGAGATTTTATTTCACTTCATTACATCTTATCACACTTTTCATTTTTTATTCTGCAATGGCAGGCTCATCTTCCTCTTACACCGCCAGAGGCTACCAGTTGGTAATAAATCTCAGCTTCAAACCCACTCAGAAGAGGAGAAATCAAATGAGTAAAAAAGGAAGTAGACCATAGCTGCTGCTTCCATTCATACTCATAGATTTTCTGCAACCTTAGGCGACTTGTTACGATCCTAAGTGTAATTGAGGGACGAACATGATTTGTATGTGGGGAGAATTGGGTTCCAGTTTTGACCCTGGATTTCACTAATTGAAAACCTTAATGTTTCTGGCATACACATTTCCATATTTACAAATTAAAGATTGGACTAAATAATCTTTGTGTCATTGTCAACTTGGAAAATACATGCTTCAGCAAGAGAAGAAACATTTATTTTTTGTGTAAGTAGCTGTGTGCATGCTCTTGATTCTCAATTAATAGAAGAATAACTGACTTTTTAGCTCTTGGTATGTTTTGGTAGTAATATCACTTTAAAAATAAATATATGCTTTTTGTGATAGTTGATTTTATGAGTCAACTTGGCTGGATCATGGGGTGCTCAGACATGTGGATAAACACTTTTTCTGGGTGTGTCTGTGAGAGTGTTTCTGGAAAAGAGTAACACTTGAATTTGTGAACTGAGTAAAGCAGATTGCTCTCCCCAGTGTGCACGGGCGTCATGCAATCTGTTGAGGGCCTGAAAAGAATAAAAAGGCAGAGCAGAGAAGAATTTGCTCTCTGTCTGACAGGATGAGCTGGGATGTTGGTCTTCTGCCCTTGAGCTGGGGTTTAAATCATCAACTCCCCTGGTTCTCGGGCCTTCGCACAGGAAGTGGAATTTACACTGCTGGTTTTGCCAATTCTCAGACCTTCAGACTTGGACTGAAATGATACCACTGGCTTTCCTGGGTATCCAGTTTCAAAAAGACAGATTGTGGGAATCCTCAGCCTTCATAATTATGTGAGCCAATTTCTTATTTTATATATCCATATAATACATTATTATATATATATCTTATTGGTTCTGTTTCTCTGGAGAACCTTGACTAACACACTTTCCTTTTTCAAAAACTGTAGTTTTCAAAATGATTGGCAAATCAGTAATTTACATTATTTAATTTCACATTTTCACATGCCCCTCAAAACATTGTACATATTACCTTACTTTTTTCCTACTTTTCCTTTTGTTAAAAAATGAAAATCCTTTGATATAACTGGGCAGGTATTGCCATCTCCATTTTAAGAATGATGGATTCAAGACGAGGAGAAATTAAGTGGCTTAGTAAAGCTTTTATGGGTAGTTAGCATGAGAAAGAGTACAACTCAAGTTAGCTAACTGTTGTACATGCTAATTTGCTTTTTAAAATCAATATCTTATTGTGAAATATACAGAAATGTTCATAGTACTTGTGCAGTTTAACAACAGTTGTGAAGAGAACACTTGTGTAACTTCCACACAAGCGAAGTAGTAGAAAATCGCTCGTATCTCAGAAGGCTCTCTCCATCTCTTCTGCGCCAAATATCAATTGATTGCCTCTTACCTTCAAACTCCCCTTTTTAAAATCTGCTGTTTGATAACGGAGCCTTAGGCATTTTTTTTCTTTGCTGCCAACGCGATATTAAGCGTCGTCGGTAGAGGGAGCTAGAGGGACTTCGCAGGAGGAAGGGGCGTCTCTGATTGCAACGTGCCGCCGTTGGCGTCTTTCTCCTAAAGTATTGTCTGTAGGTGTGTGCGGCCTGGTTGATGCTGGATCCTCAACGTGGTGATGTCCCCCTCCCTCTGGGTCTGCCCGCCAACCTCGCCCCTCCTGCACCGCAGAGGGATGTTTCCTGCTTGCCTAGTGGCTCTGAACCAGCTTTGGCCTGTACAACTGAATGAACTTCGTGCCTTGGGCTTAAACTATGCTTTCTTAACAAGGTCTGAATCCCTTCCAAGGTGGTCCTTCCGTGTGTACCTACCGCATTCTTCAGAATCCTAGTTGCATATTGGTCGTTACTGCTCTGTTATCGTGGTTTGGGACCCTCACTGATACACCTTACAAATCACAGATCCCTCATTTCTCCCCAGAGGCAGCTGCTATCCTAACTCATTTAAAATGATTTTCTTGAGTTCCTTTATAATTTTGCTACTCACATATACGTTTTTAAAAATACTAAACCAGTTTGAAAAATAACCTGCTAGTGCATGTGGGTGTAAGGGGTGTGCATGTGCAAATATGCTGGCAATGAAAACGTGTGTTACAAATGAGTAGATGCCTGCGGAGCTGGAGGGCGGCTGGGTACCATGTGCTTGCACACTTAGGGGTGCATGTGTACTGTGAGTATGGAGGCAGAAGGAGTATGAGTGTGTATCCTTATGGTACCTGTGCAAGCGTGTGTGTTTGTGTGCGCCTGAGTGGAAGCTGGAGGCTCTCTGCCCAGGGAGCCCCAGCTTCTAAGCTCCAAAGACCTCCGCTTTGGACTCCAGCTGAGGCGTGCAGGGTGGCGAGTTTCCGTTCTCTTGGTGCGGAGGGCTGTGCTGGGTTTCATCCCACGTTTAAACATAGTTTCATTTTGCTTTTTTTAGAACTTTATATAAACACAGTGTATAATCTTTTGTTACTTGCTCTTTTTTGTTCAAAATGATGTCTTTTAGATACACGAATGTTCTTGTATCTGTGATCGGCTGTATTTATATACCCACAATGGATTTCCCGTTCTAATACTATTGGTCATGTGGATTGTTTCCAATATTTGACAATTATGTCCAATTGTGCTCTAAACATTCTTGTACCTGCTGCGAATAAGTATTTTTATCTCAATAGACTGTGCACAGGGGTGAAATTTCTGAATCAAAGGAAATACATCTTCAAGATGTTAGGTTTCGCTATACTGTTTACCAAAGAGGTCCTTCTAGTTTGCAATCCCTTCAGCCATATGTGGGAAATCTTCTAACTCTCTATGTTAACCATTTAAATATTAAGAAAAATGCTATTATTTAGCATTTTCATGACTTCTGAAATTTAGTGCCTTTGCATATGTTTATTAGTAATTTGAGTTCCTCTTTTGTGAAATGCCTGCTTCAAGTCTTCTACTTATTTTTCTATTGGGTTGTCTGACTTTTTAGGAGTTTTCTTCCTTGTCATATATAATCTGGATAAAATCGTTTCTCAGCTGTCTGTGTTGCAAATACCTTCTATTCTATGGCTCTTTACTTTTTTTTTAAATGGTGTCTTTTGTAGAAGGCAAAATTATGATCCTAATTTTAAGATAGTTGAGTTTATTAGTCTTTTTCTTCATGGCTACAGCTTTTTTGTGTTTTGTTTAAGAAATCCTTTTCTACCAAGGCTATTAATATATTCTTCCAAATTACCTTCTAAAAGCTTTATGGTTTTGCCTTTCACATTTAGGTTTTTAATCTACCTGGAATTGATTTTTTTATATGGCGTGAATGCACTTGCTATTATGCCATAATTTCTGAAAACCAAATCAACGAGGTCACCATTACCATTTAGTGTATACATCCACAGTTTGGAGAGAGGCCACCTCACGTACCATGATGCTGAATTGGGGAGGGGGAGGAGGGAAGCGTTTAATTTTTAAGAAAACAGTAATTAAGTTCTTACTGAGTTCAAACCCAGTGGTGTTTTACTTACATAACCTCAAAAAAGCTTATTTTATAGATAAACCAATTAAGGGTTAGAGAATTTAAGGAGCTTTTGGCCAGGGTCACATACAGTGTCAATTTGAGCAAGGATTCAAGTTTTTACCATTTAACTCAAGATCTTCTGCTACTTCTCTTTGTCAAGGGATAGTGTGTGTGCACACACATGCGCCTGTGTTCTTCCGATTTCCTTTGTTTTTCTGTGCTTTACATTTGAAATTTGGATTTTCCTGCGATTATCCACTATCTCCGATTCCTATTATGAGTTTTGCCTGTACTCAGAGATACCCCACTTTCCTTACAAGTGTTTTCAAAATAGTGCCACATGCAGAGTTATGCTTCTCTTTCCCTGTTTACATCACAATATCTTTCAGTAAAAATGTTTTATTCAAGAAATATAAGGGCTGGCTCCATGGCCAAGTGGTTAAGTTCGCGCGCTCCGCTGCGGCGGCCCAGGGTTTTGCTGGTTCGGATCCTGGGCGTGGACATGGCACCGCTCCTCAGGCCACGTTGAGGCGGCGTCCCACATCCCACAACTAGAAGGACCTGCAACTAAGATATGCAACTGTGTACCAGGCAGGGTTTGGGGAGATAAAGCAGAAAAAAAAAAAAGATTGGCAACAGTTGTTAGCCCAGGTGCCAATGTTTAAAACAAAAAAAGAAATATAGAAATTTGACAATTTTCTGAAGTTAAATTTTCGTTATACATGTACGGCCCCCAGAACCTACATCAGTTTGCCGTCTCTGTTCCATGGAGCCCTCTGGGGCTCTGGTGAGCTCTCACACCATCCACATTGGAGGTGGCTGGGCTGGGTAGGCAGGGCTTTGCTTCCTGCATCCCACACAAACACCTCACACTAGCTTCAGCCACAGAAGCTCTGAGTTATCTGATACATTTGTTGGGCTGCCAGTTAAAATTTCATTTGAATAAAGGTTTTTGCCACTAAAAATGTCTGAAAATAACTGGACAGAGTGAGTAATTTTAGGATGCAACAGAGTACTTTCAGTTATCCAAATACAAGATTATAAAAAAAAAAAATCCACTGGAGAAAATTAAGTTTATAATGCTTTTAATTCTAGAATTAATAAGTGAATTTAGTAAGATCAATACAAAAAGTCGGTTTTATTTAAATAGTAATAAAGAATTGGAAGATGAAGTGAAAAATATTTATAAGAGCGTTATAAAACCTAAAATACTTAGGGAGATATTTTTTAAAAAATACATAAAAGACTTCTATACTTGGGTCAGCCCTGAGGTGCAGCAGTTAAGTTTGCAGCTTCTGCTTTCATGGCCCGGGGTTCGCTGGTTCGGATTCCAGATGCAGACATTTGCACTGCTTGTCAAGCCATCCTGTGGCAGGTGTCCCACATATAAAATAGAGGAAGATGGGCATGGATGTTAGCTCAGGGCCAGTCTTCCTCAGCAAAAAAGAGGAGGATTGGCAGCAGATGTTATATCAGGGCTGATCTTCCTCAAAAAAAAAAAAAAATAGACTTCTATACTGAAAACTACAAATAATTGCCAACAGAGATTTTAAAAAGTATAAAAAATTCAGAGCTGTATCATATTCATGGGGTGAAAAACTCAGTATTATTAAGACGTATGTTCTTGCCGTATTTACTTCAACACTATCACAATAAAAACCCTACCCTCTCTGGATTTTCTTTCGCTGCTGGATCTTGCTCGGATAATTACTTACTACTTTGTTATTTCTGCAATGCTTCCAGCTAGGCATATGTGTATGTACATGTATATTCTTAACTGAGCCAAAGTACCTAGTCTGTAGTTTCTTCACTTGGTACTATTGCAGTGGGGAGCTGGATAATTCTTTGTTAATAAGGGCTGTTCTGTGTGTTGCATATACAGCAACATTCTTTTCCTCTATCCATATAGTAGCATCCTCCCACTTATGACAAACAAAATGTGCCTAGGCATTGCCAAAAGTCTCTTGGGAGGCAAAATTGCCCCTAGTTCAGAACCACTGATCTAATTAATACCTCATTTTCCAAAGCAAAAAGCCTTCATTTCAAATAAGTCTTTTCATCCTCCGTCTTCATTTGTTGCTCTCAAACATTATCTTTTACCCTGGTTCTTGCCAACAGCTTTCTTAAAGATTGAAACATTTACAATGATTACATCCCTTTAAATCATTTATTTATTCCTCATTAATTATAGAGTTAATTCCAGATTTCTTAACAGAGCATTTAAACCTCTGTCTACTTCTCGGGTCTCTTGTCTCACCATACCTAGTTTCAGATGAGTATTCTTGCAATGTCATTTTTTTTTTTTATCACTCCCAGCCCGCACCACACTGTATTGGTTTTCATTGTGTCTCTGTTACCTTCCTTCCCTTGAGATATTTCTTATGTGTCACTCCAAATCCTCTTGACCCCACTTCTGACTTCAGACATTCTGTGGGAATAGTTTTGTGGTGGCTTCAAGGAGCTCCAGGTGGTCCTGTTTGTGTACAGTTCATATCCTGCCATGGGTCTCTCTGATGTTGTGGTATGAGATGCTTGTAGAAATTTGCCTGGTAGTCATGAATGAGTCTGGGGGAAGTGGATGCCTCTGGGGCCATTCTTGACCAATAGTGGACATAAATAAATGTTTCCACCTTCATCCTCTGGGCGGATAGTTTTGTGAATATTGTTTAAACTTCCTGAGGATGTTTCATATAATGTAGTACCAGTCACACGCCTTGGTGACCAACCCAATAACACATACTTATATTGGCTTTCCCTCCTTCCCTGGTTTGCTACCCCGTCCCTTCCTCATGCTGCTTAGGCTCAATTCCCAAGTAAACTCCCTGCACATAAGCCTTACTCTCAGGTTCTGCTTTTGGTGGATCTAAAACGAAGACAACCTGACCAACTTTTGCTCGTCCTTTAAGACTCTTCTTAGGTATAATTGCTTCCAAAAAATATCTCCTTACCTCTCTCCCATGTCTTCATTTTTACTGATGTTTCCCTCAGTGCCACCTATTTCACCATACCCTTTGCTGATTATCTTCAAACCTCCTTGAGAACTGCACTTATGTCAAAATCATCCTTTTTCCTTTGGTACCTGGATACCGTCTTGAATAAGGTTATACCTAGGTGGTTGTGATGGCATTTCAATTATTAATCTTGAATAAAAGATTTATGTAGCTAATTAAATAACATACTTAATTTTGGGGAGATTAGAAGTGGATAGAGAACCATGTAATAAAAATATTTGACTCCAAACCATTTTCAGGGGGAGGAAATTAACCTATTAATTCTCTATCTCTCTTCTTAGTCATCTTTTTTGTTCAGGTTGAGGCTGAGAACTAATTCTTGGGAGGATAGAAGTTTAAAGAAAACACATCCCTTCTGAGGACAGACAAAGCACTGAAATTATGTGATGAAATTGGTATAAATTAAATCACAATTTCATATTCAATAGCCTTATTCTCTGTGAATCAGTAAGCAAGAGAGGACTTGAGAAGACTGATGGCTTGAGGTGATAAAAGAAATAGAGCTAGATCCTCCAGCATGAATGATGTGGAATCCCCTAGAACTGAATGAAGTAATCACCAGACGGTGGATGGCATCCACAAGAGAATGGATGTATATAAGTCAGGGAATAATATGTTTTTAGTAAGTGGACATACACAGTCCCCTCAACACCATCCAGAGTCCTAAGCGTAAAAAATTTCTGCCTTTTGGATCAGCTACCTACTGTCACTTTTGTTACACAGAATCCAGGTTATTTGCTAAGAGAAGAGAAAACTAAACACACGACAAAGAAAATATGTTGATATCTGTGACAAGCTGGAGAGAGAGGAGAGGGAGAGGAAAAGAAAACCTGGGATGAGATTGTCTCATATTTGAGGGAACAACTGCCAATCGTGGAAAATCTAGAATAGAGCACTGGGAAGAAAGCTTCTTTTTGTTTTTCTTTTTGTTTTTTAATAAAAAAAGTGACTCTGCAATTGAAACTTTTTAAACTCAGAGCAGATGGAGAGAAGGTGGAAGAAGGAATGCTACCATGCTGGGAATTGGTATTACAGATAAGGAGAAAGAAATATGGTAGTGTGGGAATCTAAGGTGCTCTTGAGAATGCTGGGAATGCCATGGAGCTGGTAAAGACACTGATATGGTTAGCCACTTAGACTGGTGCTGGTAAGGCTTTGTTAAGGGAGGTCGATAAGTAAGGCAGCTTTTGAGTATACAAGACCTTATCATGAGCCATAGGCACTGTGCTGTGGAGTAGATCTCCAGAACTTATTTATCTCGCATTACTGAAACTTTCTACCGTTTGATCATCATCTCCATGTCCACCTCCCCCAAACCTTTGGGAACCACTGTTTTACCTTCAGTTTCTATGAGTTTGACTATTTTAGATTCCACATGTAAGTGAGATCATACGGTATTTGTCTTTCTGTGCCCGGCTTATTTCACTTAGCATCACGTCCTCCAGGCCGTCCATGTTGTCACAAATGGCAGGATTTCCTGAGCTTTAGGTGTCATATCCAAAAATTAGATATATGTATTATGACTTTTTAAATTGAATTTTAATAATATTAAAATAGTTAAATTGGGTACTTAAAGTGTGGCAAGTTTTGCTAAATGCTTTACAACATTATCTAAACAAATACTTAAAGTATCCACCTAAAGTAAAGACTAGTATTATGACCTTGTCATGGGTGGAGAATGTAAATCTAGGCAAAGTAAGTAACTTACTCAAGGACAATATATATGATAACACTAGGAATAGATCCTGGGTCTGCCTGACACATAGATGTAACTAGTAGATGCTACTACCATAAGTCACCAATGGCCAACTATGATCCAAAATAAGAAAGTCTAGGGAAAGTGAAGAAATACTAAGACAGATACTTCTGTACAATTTGACTTTATTAATAGCAGCCTCAAGAAAGCAAGCAGATACATCTGGGTTAAAAGGCAGTGGGAACATATCAAGGGGCAGGTCTATATACAGTGACATATGCCGACTAATTAAGATGGATAACTGAGTCCTCAGTTATACTTCCATTTTTGTTTATAACAGAGAATTTTCTCCGTAAGGATTGTTGGATGTCAATTATTGTCATGATCAATGCTAATAACATGAAATAAGTTAATATCATTTTGGTTGAGAAATATCATTCATTTGGATTGAAAAGAACATTTGAAACCATGGAAAGTATAAGAAGAAACTGAGCATCATTGGAACATTTATCAACAAGATCTGAATCAGTGCCTAAGGGCTGTCATTATATCCTTGAGAACAGTATGAAGAGTAAAAATTAATTACTTCCTTAATTCATTCAAAAAACTTTCATGGGGCACCTTCTGAATAAAAATACTTTATAAAAATTATTTTGATTAATCTTTATAGAAATAGTATAAGGTAGATATTAATATCCTCTTCTCATAAATAAGGAAACCAAGGGTTGAAGACTTTAGGCAACGTGCCTATAGTCATACAGCTGGTCCTCGGCAGATGTGACCTTACACCCAGGCTTGTCTGGTTCCAAAGCCTGTGCTGTATTTCCTAGTAAAGCAAATTTCAGGTAGTCCAGCAAAAAGGGGCAGAACAACCCCTGAGTGCCATCAGCTCACTCTTCCTCCTCCTCCTCCTAGCAACAACCTTTGGGGAAAATCTCGTGGATCATAGCCTTGGGCAGAATGTCACATTCTCTGGCAGAACATCAGCTTAAAAGGTCAATAAGCTCGCAGTAAAGCATTCTAATCATCTGTGGAAAATAAATTGCTCGTATTCTGCTTACTAAACAAAGTGAAGGCTAACTTATTATGTTCTTATTTTGTGTAAATTTTGTCAGGACCTAAAAGTTGGTAGTGTGTAAGTCATAATCTGACCAGCCATCATGTTTTCTATAAAAATATTTTTAATTATCTTAAGGAGGAATGAGAGCTTTAAGCACTATGGAAAACCACGTAAATATGAACCAATTGTGGGAAATATGGAGAAGTGAAGCAAGGGGATGAGCATGTGAATGAGTTATACTACAAAGAAAATATCTAAGATACAGGTCACTGCCATAAAAATCTAAAGGAATGCGTCAGTCTACAGAAGTTAGAAACAATCAATAATTACCAAGATGCAAGGAAAACTGATGAGGAGGAAATTGAGGGAAAACCTTTAGAATGGATTCTCAGGAAAGAGTTCTCTGACTATTAAAACTGAGTTTTTAGAACAATCTGTCTACCACAGGAAGCTGTGAAACTGCCATCATGTAGAACACACAAGATTTAGGATCTCAGAACCATTAAAAGCAAGTGTTAGCAGATCCATTAGTGGGAAATGAAGAGAGCAGCCTTTCTGTTGTTTACTCCTTTCAATGCAATGATAGGAAGTCTTCTTTGTCCTTGAATAAAATTTCAGATGTTTGTTCTAAGATGCAGATTTTCACCCTGTTGACCAAGTGATGGTCCTTTTGTCCTCCAGGCAATGTTTCTGCCAGATGTGCTCCACTCTCTCTCAGGTGTCATGGAGAGTCATATGTGTTACCTTGTGATTGTGACAAAGAGACTGTTTGCTTTAACATACTCACTATGGAAAAATTAGAATATACAGATATGATTAAATATCACCAGTATCCTAACTTCTCAAGGATAAACATGTTAACATTTCTGTGAACAATTCCCAGTATTTCACAGATATGTGTGTTTGTGTTTATATAGGTTTGTGTTTATGAAGACCATAATTATGCTGTATAGACTCTTCTGCAACTTGCATACTAATTAAAAATACTGTAATCATCCCCCATGTAATTAAATAATCTTCTAAGTACTGTAATACAGATTGCATTCATAATATTGATATATAACTATGGACTCTCAATTGCTGGACACCAGGTTGTTTCTCATTTCTTACTATTAAATGTAATGCTACACTATCTGCTCTTGTCCATAAATTTATGTCACTGCTTTAATCACTTCTTTAAGAGAAAATCTTGAATTGCTGAGTCAGAGTGTTTGCACATTTGATTATTTAAGTACCCTGCAGATAGAATGTGTCCTTCTGGAGATAATTGCTAGACCACAGGCTCTGGATTCCATCTGCTGTAGACCATAGGCTGATTCTATGTGGCTGAGTCTCCTCATCCATACAATGGGATTCATAAAACTGCTTCATATGATCACTGTGAAGATTTCATAGATAAAATATGGGAAATAATCATAATAGTACCTGCCTGAGCAGAAACTTTCAGAAATATTATTATTATTGTCATTATTGTTTCCAATTAACATTTCCCATCAGAAGCTATTTTCCCTCACCCTAGATGACAATATTATCACAAAAATATTTGTAAGTTTAATAAATAGTGTTATCGTAATAGTGTTTTGATTTTCCTTTCTTTGATTAATAAGAGGCAGGATGTTTATCGCCTTTCTTGGCCATTTGTATCTTTTCTTTTGTGTCTTATTTGGTCATAGTAATTTTGGTTTATTTTGTGCTGCAGGTTTTTCTTTTATTTACTGATCTGTATAAGAGCTGCTTCTTTCCCGTCTGACAGAAGAACCTCTTTTGTGTTTTTAACCAAAATGTATGGAGCATTAAACAGTTTCTAAAACAAAAATGCCATACGTTTCCTGCTACATTTTCTGCAGAGTGCTATTCTTAGAATGTGAATCCAGTAAAACACTTTTTACATTTGTATATATCATTCCCAAAAGGTGTGTTTTTAAATCTCTTTAATTCTCATTTTAATTCTAATGTCTTAAAGTTCTTTGATGTGAGTTCTTTTTAATAACTTACTTGTATTGCTTTGACCTCAACCTAACTCCAAAATATTGACTTTTTTTTTGTCTTCTATAAAAAAAAGGAAGTTCTCCATCTTTCACATAAAACAGCTTCATGTTGTTAACTTTACTTCCCTGGGCTAAATAAGGCCAAATGCTTTGCTTTTCCCTCATTAGGCTAATTTCCCAAATCTTCAATGACACGTAATGTAGCATATAATTTAAAGACATAATATTTAGAATCAGGCAGTTACTCATATTCTGACTTAGCTCAGTGAATTTGGACAAGTCACTTAGTATCTCTGAACCTCATTTTACTTATGTGTAAGATGGAAATAATAATATCCATCTGGAAGAAGCAGTATAAAGGTTAAGTGAGATAAAGCGTGTGGCAGTGTAGGGCTTAATAAACTGTAGTTACTTTTTTTTTTTTTCTTAAAGATTGGCACCTGGGCTAACAACTATTGCCAATCTTTTTTTTTTTTTTTTTTTTTTAAGGATTGGCAGCTGGGCTAACAACTGATGCCAATCTTTTTTTTTTTTTTCCTGCTTTATCTCCCCAAACCCCCCATGTACACAGTTGCATATCTTAGTTGCAGGTCCTTCTAGTTGTGGGATGTGGGACGTGCCTCAACGTGGCCTGATGAGCGGTGCCATGTTCGCGCCCAGGATCCGAACCCTGGGCCGCCACAGCGGAGCGCGCGAACTTAACCACTCGGCCATGGAGCCGGCCCCCTATAGTTACGTTTTTATACTTAATTATTATCATTGTTCTCCAATGAACCCTCATCAAGTTATATAGTCATATAAATTATTCCTATCTTAGTGAATATCAATAGCAATCATTCATCTAGTTTTTCAAACTGGAAATATTGGAGTTATCCTTGGATCTTTCTTCTCTAACATTCCCTATATATAATCTGTCATCAACTCCTATCAAGATAGCACCTAAATTTGCTTCACTACCATCCGCTCTGCTCTGTCCCCAGTGCCAGTGTGCCTATCCAGAACCCTCATCAGCTCTAGTTTGGACTTCTATGAGAGTGGTCACCTTTGAAGTCACCCTTTTAACTGCTGCCCAAAGACTATTTCTAAGTCATAAATCTAAGTATGGCACTGGTCAGCTATAATACTTTCTCATTTCTTAGAAGAAAAAGTTGAAATTATTGAGTACGGCATTTGAGGTCTTTAACACCGTGGCCTCACTCTGTTCATGCACTCTTGTCCTCAGCCTATTTCCCTGCATAAATGGTCCTTTTAAATTATTTTGCTCTGTAATCACAAACATTTTTTCCATTTCTGGAATATTCTGTGTACACTAATACATTAGGGCCTTTGCTCAAAATAAAAAAATCCTGCCTGAAATAGCAATTATTCATTAATTCATTCAAGATTAATGGAAGGGAAATTAACATTTACTGAGCTTTAAATAAATGCCAAGCACATTTAAAAGTTAAAATAATTCTGTAAAGTAACTGTTATTTGTACCGTGTTACAATGGAGATAATTAAGTATTTTGCCCAAGTTCACACATGTAGACAACAGAGCTGGGATTCTATATTCTTTTCACTTCTTCAAAATATTTATGAGTTATCTACTCTGTGTCCTGTAATGGAATATTATGGATATAAAGATGAATTAAAAGCAGATTCTTACTCAAGGAAATCACAGTGTAGTGGAACAACAGCTCAGAAATCCCTTCTTCATGAGGACATCCATGTTTCCACAAGGCATGTTAGTGGCGTAGGCACAATCTCCAGTTTAATAATCCATGGCTGCTCCACCCCCTGCCATGGTTTCTCTCTTGGCACTTCCTGGCCTGGTTATGGCACTTTCAGAATCTGTAAGGACCTTAATTTACATAATGAAGTAGCATCTTTACTACTTTAAGCAGCTCAACAAAAGGCTTGGGGAAAAAAAAAATAGAGGGTTGAAATTAATGGCCAAAAAGTACTTGCAGATTGCTCTTATTTCCTTGAATATATGTATATATCATCCTGGAGCATTGATTGAATGCCTGCTGTTTTCTGTTCTACACATGGAGAATTTGCTGTAGGTAAAAGGTGGAGCGTCTAAGCAGGAGGAAGGATGGAGCTGGGAATTCAAGCGCTTGGATGCTTGGTCCTTTGCTTTTCTATCAAACTGCGTGTGTCACGACGTAGAATTCTGAAGTAAATGCCGGTGGTAGATAAATAGATAGATTATGCTTTTGTATTTTTAATGATTGAAAAAACTACAGTGTTAAAAATAATTCCCAGGCCCTTGCATAAGCATGACTACAATTTGAGTGAATGGTTCTATGAAGGCTTATAGACTAAAATTCAGGGCCTTGAGACCTCCAAGGGGGCCTGAGTTCAAAGGTTAGAAACTACTAGTGTAGCAGAGGGGACACTAGCCCGGAAAACAGAACTAATTTTAACTAGCTATCTGACGTCCCGGCATCATTTAAGCATTATCACTGGTTTTCTCATCTTAAAAGATAATGGTAACATCTTGCTCATCTCGCAAAACTGTTAGAATAAAATAGATAAAGCTATAAAAATTTTAAATCAATGAAGCACTCTTGAAGTTTGTGGTATCATTATTATAGTACTACTTTTATAACCAGAGTGCTATAGATTACAGAATTAAAAATGAGAATGAGAATTTAGAGCTGGAAAAGACTGTGCCACTGTTATCTCACTCTATAAATTAGGACAGTGAATTTCAGAATAGCTAAATGACTTGCATACTGTCATGTAGTCATTGCTTAAAATGTTACATAAGCACATGTTCTGTTTAATTATATACATTGCTGGTTATTTGACCCAACTATTTTTATTAATGGCCACACCTTAATAACGAAAAGTGGACGATGTTGAGAATAGGGACATGGGTATAATGATAATGTGGGTATTCATATGCATTTTATAAAATGCATTGAATCAACTCTGTATACATTATCTAGATATCAGAATCTCTGTCCTTAAAAAGGATGCATCGATTGAAGACATTATAGAGAAGTACATGAGTTTGTAGAGATGGAGACATAGATTTAGGTATTTAGATCAGGGTATGTAACTAGATCTATTGAGCCTTTTTCACAGACCAAGAAAGCAGAGCACAGACAAAGTAATTTCCCGAGAATGAATCCCACAGATAATAAATGACAGAGTCAAGATTTGAGACTGAATTTTACTAACTCCAAAGACATGCTTTCAATCCCTATAATATGTAATATTATAAATTAATTTAACGTTGTATTTTAGCCTGTATATAATATTAAATAATGACAGTTAAGCGTTTAGAGAACATTTGGTTGGAATTTAAGTAGGAGAAATTATTTAGAACTTGAAGAAAGATGTTGCAATTTCAGTTAGTTTTAAGGATAAGATACTGTGAGATGGACAAAGAATAAAAGGACACTCAAGTAAGACAAAATTTCAGCAGCAAAGGCGTTATGCATGAAACATCAAGACATTTTTAGAGGTGGAACAGTCCGTGTGGTACAGTTAAGACTGGAAATGAAAGAGAGCAAAAGATAGAGGAGGGAAAGGATGTATTATTTGTGACCTCATATTCTTAGTGCCTAACAGATTGACAGGTAGAAGATTAATGAATGAATGAAAGAAAGAATGAGTGAATGAATGTAATGGAGAGAAGGAGAAGTAGCTCTTCATTGTAAAAAGTCTTGAATTCCAAGCTAAAGACTTCGGAAATCACCTTTATATTTGGATGACCCTTTGCAATAGTTTAAGTAGATGTGTGACAAGGTCAGATTTGTATTCCAGAAAAATCACTCGTGTTGCAGAGAATAAGATTGTTTCGTAGGATTAGAGATAGAAACAACATATGAAGAAGTTTTTGCAATCAACTAGAAAGAGAGATAATGAAAACCTGCTAGATGCTTGATAATGTCTTGAACCAATTCTCAGAAAGAAGAGCTGCTGAGAAGGACAAATGATGTGGCAAGTTTTGGTTCTATTGAATTAGAAGTACCTATATAATATTCAGGTCGTATGTTCTATAATGTGTACGTTTAACCACGTAAAGTTGCCAGCATTTATGTACGTACCTAGGGAGAATGTATAGAGAAAAGAGGGCCTAAGGCATAAAAATAGGGAAAATATAATTCAGTAGGGATGTAGAAGAAAAAGGTGATAATAAGTGAAAGTGAGAAAGAGTGGATCAAAGAGGAAAAAGAAATAGAAGACAGTAACATTCTGGAAGCCAGGAGAGTTTCCAGAAAGATGAAGTGATCGGTACCAGAGCCTTCAGAGAGACTAAGAAAGAGGAAAATTGATAAGAAGTAACTAGATTTAGCAATTAAAGTATTGTTCTCAAGTTTGAGAAGGCAGTTACATTTCAGTGGTGGTATTTATTTTTTTTAATGTGGACAAAACTCAACAGGGGCTTATAGTCTCAGAACCAGCGGGCATCATCCATCTAGTGTTAAGTACCCTCAGTATTTCTCTATGGGGATTGAATTTCAAGATTATATTATAAATTATATAGCCTACATGTCCAACTTAATTAACAATTACTAGTAATATACTATATTTAGGCATCAAAATTGGTTGGTTCACATACCTGCATCATCAAGAATGGAAATTTAACCTATTTATGGCTAAAACTTCCTTGGCTTTGAAAAAGACAATTTATCCCTAAGCAGTCTTCTAGTCCTCAAGCAGCATTGCTCACTCAGTTGGACTTCAAAATTCTGCACTCAGAAGTGATGAAGATCAATATGACTAAATGGAAGGGCAATTTTAGTGTTGTTAGGAAGTAGATGGAGAGTGTCCTTAAAAATTCGGGGAAAATATAATGATCCCAGGGCAAGATAAATTTTATGTTAAGACTATAAAAACTATTTCAAACCTCAGCACTGAAATTTCTGTTCTCTTTAGCAGAAGTTACTTCTGGGGCTTAATTTCTACAACTTCTCATTAGTGCCAGTCCCAACCTCATATAATGGTAAGGTTTTGCCAGTGTGGATCTGAATTTTTAAAAGTTTAACCTCTCAAATGCTATCGAATTTGAGATTTGCTTATTAGATAATTTTTTATAGATATATTTATTCATAGTTACATACTTATGCATATATTTATAATATCTTGAAATATTCATTTTAAAAGGGAAATTTAAGTAAAAGAACTATTGAGTTCACAAATGAGTAGGTTAATAGTTCATCTTCCTCTGAAATGGAACACTGAACACTGAGGATCATTCAGGACCTGGGTAATTTAAATTCAGTTATATTAATGACATTCTGAAAACATTTATTCATTTTTCCCTACAAACTGATGTGTCTATTCTGTTATGTTAACTTCTCCATTGGAAAAAGTAGAGCATTCAAGGGCTTTTTCGTAGCAGAATTTAAGATTTCTGATCACATGCTTTGAAGAATGGATTATGCCAGTCAACCACCTGTTACTTCTAAAATGCTAAATATTTTAGAGGATTTTCACTTAATATATTTAAAGTATTTTATTACTTCAAGTTAATAAACAGTGTCTCCTGAGTCCATAATTAGATAGAAGACTAAAGTTTTTTTCCTCTTGTGTAACTTTTTCAAAAATGAAAGTTGGAATGGAATGCGTTAGAGAGCTGACAGCTGACTCTGGGTTTCTGGCTATTTGTCCCGCTATGGCCTATCGTATCTTTATTACTGTACCTGAAAATAATATACACCTTTATCCTTTTTAAAATATCTTTGCATCACAGATTTGTGCTGCTTCTAAAAATTTTAGTCATGACACAGTTTGTGGAAAATCTTCGGAAACTGTGAAAAGGTTTGTTAAAGTCGCAGTTTAATATAAACATAAGCACTTGTAAAAAATAAAGACAATTCACGTTGGTTTCTATAAAATGAAAATGACTTCAGGATATACTATATCCTTAATATCTTTTCTGACAAGTGAAGTTAATTTTAATTATCGCTGATATCATTTAGATAAGTACATGTCACGGATAACTTGGTAAAAATAATGAGGTCTTAATAGCATGAGACCTCATTCTAGCTATGTGTAAATGAAATCTCTCCTGCCTGAAAGATGGAAGAAAATATCTAATTTATTCTAAGAAGTATCATATTTAAGGAATTTTTTGAAACAAAAACTAGTCAAACATTATAGGTTTTTTTTCTTTTTTGCTTTTGTTGACAACTTGACAAGTATCAGCTACTATAAACACAAGTTCATGCAAGTTTGGGATTTTATTCTCATGGATAATGCAAGACAATAGTTTTTACGAATATATTTTACAGAATCATTACCATTTAGGCTGTGTCTATATGACAATAAACATGCAAAATATAAAGTCTGGCTTCTGCTCAATTCCCAGAATTTCTCCCTTCTAGAATAATAGAAGGTTTTCTATTTCTAGAATAATTTTCAGGTTTTGGAAACCTGGAAAATATATTGTGTTTTAATTTTTTCCAGAGTATTTTATATTGTTACTCCATGCTTTTCTAAAAACTTCAAGTAATTATCAGCACACTTGGTATAGGACACTTAATAATATATCTAGTATAATAACTGTAGGAAACTGACAGAAAAAGCCATATAATCTGTGGGTTGTCCAAATCCTTGGGACACACAGTTAACTTTATGTGGCATCTTTAATCATAGGTAAACATTTTATACAAGGACGGTTTATTTCTATTCTTAATAACAAAATTGCACTGGCTTGTTTCCACAATGGACTTCAATCTTTTTTTTCACATATATAATCCAAGAATTTTAGAGACTAAAGGAGCATAGATTTTATGTAGACCAGTCGTTCTCAGACATTTGGATTAAATGGACCATCAAAATTTTAAAACAATAGTAACAACAATTAAGGTAGAAGAAAGCAAAGAGTGGTCAGATTTTCATGGAATCAAACACATTAAAAAGAGATGAATATACAAAGAAAATGTGGCATATACATACCATGGAATATTATTCAGCCTTTAAAAAGACAAAAAATCCTGTTGTATGAGATAACATAGATGAAACTTGAGAATATTATGCTAAGCAAAATAATCCAGTCACAGAAAGGCAAATACTGCGTGATTCTAATTATTTGAGGTATCTAAAATAGTCAAATTCATAGAATCCAAGAGTGGAATGATGGTTTGCCACGGGCTGAGGAAAGAGGAAAATGGAGAGTTCCTAATCAATGGGCATGACGTGTCAGTCAGCAAGATGAATGAGCTCTAGAGAGCTGCTGTACAACTTTACACCTACAGTCAACAATACTTTACTGTACACTAAAAAATTTGTTAAGAGGGTAGATCTCATATTAACCACAATAAGATAACATTAGAGAAAATACCATATGACTTGTTTGAAAAATTTGGCACCAAATACTAACACTAATATAACCACAGAATAAAGGACAATCTGGTAAATACATCTTTTTTTCTCCCCAACGCCCCAGTACATAGTTGTATATCCTAGTCGTAAGTCCTTCTAGTTCTTCTGTGTGGGATGCCACTAAAGCACTGCTTGATGAGTGGTGTGTAGGTCTATGCCCAGGATCCCAACTGGCAAACACAGGGCTGCCAAAGCAGAGTGCGCAAACTTAACCACCATGCCACTGGGCCAGCCCGTGGTGAATCCATTTTAACTTCCTAAAAATGTCACCATCTAGTTGATGGCCACTCCTGTTGTTCATGAGGTGATCCTTAACGTGCTCTACAGGTCCTGCATGGTCTGGCCCCTGCTTTCTAACCAGCATCATCTCTGGCTCACCTTGCTTTTGGCCCTCCAGCCTCCTGACTTTCTTTTGGCTCTTCTCAAGCAGTAGTCAACAAAGTGAGGTAAAGAAAGACGATGGGGGTCACAAGGTAAAATTACATTGAGGTGCTGGAGAAAATACTAGGATTTATTTTAATATTCATCTACAAAATTATAAAAGTAGACTTCACTGATATTTTCAATCAGGATGACTTCCTTGGTACCTCTGTCAGAGGGTGAGCCATCACAGGGGAGAGGAGCTCCTAGGAAAGAGTGGGTGCTTGCAAACCTGGGCTAGAAACAGGTTCACCCTTAGTCCTCTGTCAACTTTCAGAATATTTGAAAGTACTGCAGTTCATGCAACACAGGCTTTCTTTTAAAAATAATTTTACTCTTGTACTAAGGTTTTACTGAGGTTGCTTTTTAAAAAACAATGCTTTATATAATAGTCTTTAATATCCTTTGGAGATATGATGGGAGGTGACTATCAAAATCTTCTGTAATGTCCAAAGTTTTGCTAGTTAATACATGGCAAAATTCTTAGAATTACTGTACTTAAAGATGAATTCTTAAGTTTTCCTTTTCAAAAAATGTGCTGATGTTTTGTATCCAATGGCTTTCTTCAATTTCAAACCTACTAGTTATTTTTTAAAACTAAAATTGCCTAATCTATTTGAGGTAGCTGTGATGTTTTAATAAGTGAAACTGTTATGGAACACAAACGGAAGTTTGTTTACCTGGAAACAAGAGGGGTTGAAAGGAAAACAAAGTGAAATGCCAGCCTTGTGGCGAGGAAAGAGGCTTTTATTATCAAAGGGCAGCCAGAGGAGGAGCTGGGAGCTAAAACTCAGATCCACTCCTTGAAAGGAAAAAGGCAGGGGTTTTTATTTGGAGTTTTAGGTAGGGGAGGGGGAGCATGTGACCTTGCTCATTCGCGCCTTCCCACCATCCTGTGTCTGGCCTTGTGAGGCTGAGTATTGACATCTGGGCTTTGAATTCCTGGGAAAGACAGCTCACTTGTATACTAAGAAGGGGCAGAAAGACCTGGAAGTTTCGAACAACAATTGATTATGCTGAGTATGCACAGCTGCAGTTAGCAAAGCTTATCTCAAAGTTTTTTCTCTGGGGAAGATTTTTTTAACTTGGTTCTCAGTTTCAAAATAGCTAATGATACCTTTTTTTTTTTTTTTTTAAAGAAACTCTTGTTATGAATAGAGCTCTTTTGAATACAGAAAGATATTTGGAAGTGTTTCCATCATTATGATGTAGATGCTGAAAGTAAAATGATTGCGTTGTTATCTGACCACTGACTCCATAAGACGTTAACCCACAACCCTGCTCAGAACAAGCCTAACATATTATCTTTAGCTTGCCGGAAACCACAAAGAAAGGAAGGAGGAGGGGGTGAACAAAACCAGTCAAAACTGGTTGAAGGTAAAAAGGCAGTGTGACTTGACCTGACATAGACCCCGCACCTCATTGTACACTCATTGTAATATATTACCTTGTTATAGAACACGTCCACTGATGCCATGACAGTTTACAACTGCCGTGGCAATGGCAGGATATAAACAAATAAGGAAAGAAAAGAGGTGGCACCCTTGATCCCCAGAACAGCCTGACCATTTCCCTGAATAACTATCAATATTCTTCCCCTTCACTACCTACACCCCTTAGAATAGCTACTAAATCACCCCAGGGGCTGAGAAGTTGATTTGTGAACTTGGCTCCTGCTTCTCCATTCTTTGGCCATTGAATAAAGCTTGTGCTGTTGAACACTCAGCTTCAATTTCATTTCAAATCTGTGACACTGAACAGGAAAAAACTCTCCGAGGACGGGGTGGATTGTGGGTATGAGACCCACCACAGGGCCCCTCCTCAGAGCTCCCTTGAATGTAGGTTGGACTCTCACCAGAGTGAGGTAAAATTGGTCACAGCATCACCTATAAATGTTCTTATATCTCTGCACGCTTTATCATGGAAACAAAGTTTTGCAATTTCATAGAATTTTTTAAAGAAAAAATTTCTGTGGATTTTAGATTCATTTGTTAAAAATTTAAAAATAAAACACACCCTGGTTAGTTTGCCATCTACTGATTGATGCCACAAAATTGTCATTTGCTAGGCAATTTTTAATAAAACCTTTGCTTACTGGGTAAATGGATTAAAAAGCCAAGGTCATAATTCGGTAAATTTAGCTAATCATGCATTTTCTTACTTAGATTTGCTCCTTTTTGTGGACTATTACATTTTAAAGTTGTAACAACCATTAAAATTAGTCATCAAAATAAACTGGCTATAGAACAAAGATTTTTCATCACTGTATCACAAAGTACTAAACCAAGATTTTAAAAAACAAAGAGGCATAATCCGTCACAATTAACAGTGCTGTATTTTTGTGAGTGGAAAGGTTTCTGTACCATTCATGTAATATTTAAACATTCATGTTTTTGCTATTTTTGTATTATACACACAAGGTAAATAAAGTAGTGCATGGATACTATTTATGAATAAATAAACAAATATTGTATTATGGTCAGATTTTTTAACCGATTGTTGTACACAATCAGAATAAAGGCCACTGCTCCCGTGAACTGTGCTCCCTCTCACTTTGGGATGTTGCTCACGCTTTGCCTGAAAGGCTCTCCCCCTCCTTCAATCTTGCATTGTCATTAGTTACCTCCTGCTCATCCTTATCTCAGCTTAAGTGAGACTTTCTTAGAGAAGCCTTATCTGGTCTCCTTCAGAAGTTAATTATTATACTCTCCTGTGGCTCTTTCCACTTCGTCTTGATAGTACTTAAACACAATATGTAATTTTGTATGCATTTCTATGATTATTTGTTTAATGTCTCCACCCCTCTTTAAAAACAAAAAACCCCAAACACTAGGCTCTCACCTGCAGCAAGGCAGAGCTCGTGCATCCTTGAAGCCTAGCAGCTTCTGACGCGTAGTAGATGTTCACTGAATATCTGTGTCATCCTAGTCGTATGCGAATGAATGCACTGCCCTTAAAAGCTTTATTAGGAATGAATTCTAATCCAAACACTGGTGTTTGGGAATCATAAGTTGGATGAACCTTTTCATTTTTACAGATAATATAACTGAAGCCTAAAGAGATGAAATTATTATGCCCATTATATTAAATTATTATGCCTATTACACAGTTCCGGGACAAGAAATTAGGTCTTCTCATTTGCAACCCAGAGTTGTTAATCCTCACATGTTGTATCAGTTTTTATATCATATTGGTTTCTTGGGACCTGCTCTTTCCCTCCAAGTCAGTTATCAACTTCTCCATTCCAGAAATTATGTTCTATCCAGGATTTTGTGGGTTATGAAGCTTATAAAATTTTGAGAATTGTCTTTAAGCAAGGTAAGATAAAATTATAATGCAAAATTGGATGCAAAACTAAGATGGTACAATAGGCAGTTGAATATACTGGCTGTAATCGCTACACCAAGAGGGCTAAAAAAAAAACCTAGTTACTCTAACTACTTCTTTTACAAAGAAGTCACTGAAAATCATGGCTCCTATCCTTCTAAAATAGAAAGTCTTCAACTCAGCTTCCATCTAGCTTGATCCCGATAATGACTAAGGCCACTCCAAAGTTGTCCGACTTGACAGGAAGGGACCTGTGACAGAGCACAAATTGAGGAGGAAAGATACAGTGATCTTAACTAAATTTGGTTGAAATTACTTACTTTTGCAAATTTTTCAAGATATATAATCATAGGAACACATTTTTGAAGGAGACAGTAGAAATGAAGATCCTGTAAAATTAAGCTCCATTCTCTTTTTAGTGAACACTCCTCCGCTTACGTCTTTTGTGTAACAGCTCTTGAAGTTTGTTCTCCTTGACCTGCTCCATTTGTTCCTTACTCTGTATTGTGTTTGCTCAGTAAATTGAATTTATCAAACTGCCAAGTTTCTAACTCCGTCTTACTAGCTGGTCCACTATTTTTCCCACCCTTCTATTGATTTATTTATTTTGGTTTCTCTCCTTTGGGATTTTGTTCATTTTAGAGATAGAAAACATATGTCCTGAAGTTTGAACATTTAAAAGCATCTCTAGGGAGCCTTTTCACCTCTGAGTCCAGTTCAAAACATTTATTACTCTTACAGCATAAACGGCACGCTAGAGCATGATTCCTAGCGCGCGAATGCTACGTATATGTACATTCAAGGTGTAACATTCACTCTTCTAAAGAGTGTACGTTTCCTTTCATGGGGAGGGAAGTTGGAAGTTGGAAACAGAAAAAGATAAGCCTGATTGTCCCACAATCAGCAGGAGTCCTCCTTATTCTATAATGTTCTGCAGATTCCTGCCTCAATGACTTTATTCAGCCTAGTTCGTTACCCACTTCTGTGTCTTGCAGCTCTATTACCTTTGGACCATTTTCCAAGACCTCTTGCCTCATTTCTTCCCTTATAGTCACTTCAATGAAATAGAGAGTGTTGGCTTTGGAAATAAATATTCATTCAGTATTTAATTCCTCTTTAAAAAAAATATATTTGTATACCCAGCTCTCTGACATTCACTGTAAACTCCAAATACATAAGAACCAAATCCTTTCCTCTTTGTATTATTCATATTGTCTAGCACAATGGCTTGGACATTTGAGGCATTTAATAAATTTATGTAAATGTCAGCTGATTTGGATTGTCATTATGTCGATTATTTTTTAGAATTTTAAAGGATAGCATTCTAGTACTAAAAGAGGGGATTATCAAGGCTACTGATAATAATATATTATTAAATGATATAATAATTAAATTATTATTATTAAAGAGTTGTTCTTTGCCTGGAAATCCTCTCTTGGAGTACATGTCCATCATTCAACTGTTTTCTTTTTTTTTTTATATTGGCCCTGAGCTAACATCTGTTGCCAATCTACCTCTTTATTCTTCCCCCCACCAAAGCCCCAGTGCGTAGTTGTATATCCTAGTTGTAAGTTATTCTGTTTCTTCTATGCAGGATGCCACCACAGCGTGGCTTGATGAGCAGTGTGTAGGTCCTTGCTCAGGGTCTGAACTGGCAAACCCTGGGCTGCTGAAGCGGAGCACACAAACTTAACCATTCAGCCACCGGGCTGGCCTCCCATTCAACTCTTAATGATCAATTACTGGTATTTTATCTTTTGCAAGTTGACCTGCTAAAATATATCCTTATATATGATTCTATTTTTGAAAAAAACCCCACAGTTTATTTCTGGCATGATGGGTAAATTTCACAAAACTTAGGAGCCTACCACAGAGGGTCTTCTTTGTGAAGTCTTGTCACCTTGTTTGCCAACTCTGATAGCCTTCTCTTTCAAGGTGAGGGAACAACTGAAATTACAACTATACTCAAAATGCAAGAAAACAGACAGATATATGTCACTTAAATTTGAAAATAAATTGAGACTTTTAGCTCAACATGACAGAGTAGTGTAACCCCATTATTTCCTCCCCTCATCCCAAATGTCCACCAAATAGTGAGAAAAATAAAGGCACGAAAGGAATGCACCTATAAAAGTGCTAGATACTGGCAAAGAGTGCCAAGGCTGGTTTAGAAATTTTAAGGAAATTATTTAAGACATAATGGAAAGGAAACTGTTTTAATGAAGAAAGATAATTCAAAGAACTGATAATACAAACAGATATAAAAATTCAAGCATGAACTTCTCAAGTTCTGACACTAAATTTCCTTCCCTCCATATGCATTCTTTCAGAGAGCATTTACTATTTACAATGTTTTGAGCTATGAGTCAGTAGGAATGCAAGCAGTTGACCTTGCACATGTTATCAGAGCAATTAAGGAACAGTCTTTATTTTGTTTTACAGCATTCTTATGAAGCTGATGTTGTATTACCATTTTAGAACTGAAAAATAAAAGAGGTTTAGAGTTTACCCAACATTATAGTTCAAGTTAATGGTGAAGCTTTCCTTTGAATTCAGGTTTTCTTAACTCCAAAGTACTTGTCTTAACCACATGTAACTGATTCTTCAGTGGACAGAACTAGCTGTGTCATATACTCTGAGACTGTTCTAGTACTCACTAATCATAGATTCATATGCATTATGAATTAATATTGAGAGTTTTAAAATTCTTAATAAAAGAATGAGACTCTGAAACAAAATCAAACCCTTTTTGGTGAGGTTTAACTCAAGAATGATGCTAGTTAATTTCTGCAATGTGAAGGCTAGTTACTAAAAAAACAATATAACCTTTGTTGAGTACGTTTTTTTCCCTTCTCCATTCAGAAAAACTCAATGAATTACATGTGAAGTAATCAGAACATTAATCCTGCAATTTCACAAAGATCCTGGAGAATATGCGATGTGACTTCCATTGCGTCTTTGGGGTAGAAAATAAAGGCTGTGCACAGTCTCAAGCCAGTGGACTTGGGAGAGAATAAATGCCCTGAGAATAATTCTTGTGAAATGAGTTGACAATAGGTGATGGCATCTTATCCCTCTTCACGCACACACACAAACACACACACACACGAGCACACACATACATACACACACAACACACACACAATGGTTCTAATAGTCCCAGCAAGAGCCACGTTGAGCTGCTTTTGTAGGAACAGAAAGAGAGAAAGAATAAATTACATTTCCAACCACAGGTAATTCTTTAATGTGAGAATTATGTCACACACGGATTCTAGAAAAATACGTTATTCTATTTTGTTATTCAGTATTCATTCACTATTCATTCTGTCAGTTTCAAATTGCTTTATGTAGTATAAAAAGAGTCCACTTTGGGTAGAAAATAAGGAGGATATGTTCTGTTTCTCATCCCAATTCTTCCTTGGTGGGCATGACAGAGTCCCCATTCTTGTGGCCACCTCTCAAATCACCCTCTTTCCAATCACCTATTTCTTCCCAGGCTGCCCCAGACTTCTTGGTCTGGAATCTGCCTCCTGCCCTCCAGGCTTTTGAGACTGTCAATCATTTTGTTCTATTAGTTGTCTGTTTTGTCTTCTTTCTTATTTTTGGATGTTTCTCAGGAGAGTTTAGAATCCCTATGAATGGAGGAGGAATATAAGAGACCAGTTTCGTCCTAAGGTCAAATATCCCCCAAACAATGAGACTTCCACACTGCCTAAGGACATTGGTCAGCATGATTGTTGTGTTCTTATACTAACAAAATATCACTTTATGCTCCCTACTTTTAATTTCTTACAGAAGTTCCCATCTGTTATTCTAACATGGGCCTAGGTTATGGAAAACCCCCTCTTCATTTTCAAGCTTCATAGGTACCCCCATCCCCGCTCAAATCCCCCAGAAATGCAGTAAAAGGGGAGAGCGAGTGAGTGAGTCGTTTTTCTCCCATATAGATGATCATTTGATTTCTGACTTTCTGCCTTACGAGGACATCTTCAGGAAGAGTTACTATTCAAGAAATGTCCTACACAATGTTAAGAAGAAATTGATTCCACATGTGTTTGAGGGCTCATAATGCTGCATGTGGAGGGTTGCTTTATTATTTAACATTAACCAAGAATGATACATTTTCTTCTGATTTTCTGCAATATTACCACTACACTACAACTTCATATTTTGTATAGAATTTTGTGCTAACACATGTCTTCCCGTAGAAGAATCCTTTATTAAACAATTGAGTGTGACTCTGACTCATGTATAATGATTTCTTTTTGCCAGCTCAATTTT
This sequence comes from Equus quagga, assembly GCF_021613505.1. NCBI lineage: Eukaryota > Metazoa > Chordata > Mammalia > Perissodactyla > Equidae > Equus > Equus quagga. The sequence continues at coordinate 127,653,365 of NC_060272.1, forward strand.
CTAGTTATTATTGATTGCCCACAATTTGTACATGTTGCTCATAACCGAGAATGCTAGGTCAGATATTATTGTGCTAGATGTTGGTAAATGTGGCAACGCAATTAGCTTCAAAGAAAGTTTGTGTAATATGCCTCCTGAATTCATCACAAACCCTATTGGATTCCCTATGGAAACATACAGGGTCAGACTCAGCAAGTGTAAGAATAATTTTTACACTGTAATTGCTTTTCTATGACTTGTCATCACCATAGAAAGGTGGTTAAGAATTAAGCGTGCTCTTCATCAAAATGACTAGGCTATTAACTGTACAATCTCTTTTTGGAGGTTGTTTTTATGATTATCTGATAATTCAACTCTTTTTCTATTTCTAGGGACATTTAATTTAAGAGCTTATCCTACCTCTACAAACTGAGCAAAGTAAAGTAATTCCAACTTTCAATTTAATTAATTCACAATAAAAAACTTTGTTGATTTTTTTTTTTTTTTGCATTTCAGATGCGTTGGGAAATAATGAATTTCTCCACAAGAACAAAGCATGTTTTCCAGTAATCACTATATTTTTAATTGTCGTAAACACTGTAGTGTTAATCATAGTGTTTTTCTCATAATGGTCAGGATCTTAAAAAATAATTGAACATTAAAAATCTTTGAATGCAATATTTTCAGGAGACACACACTATTTTAAAAACAGCTAATTCCTAAAAAGGTGTATCTGGATTGAAAAATTTTAGATGACTAAATTTTTATTATAATTGTCAGTTTCTTATTAATAAGTAATTTATTACATTATGTTTAGTTTCTCTGTTCAGACATAACAGTAATTTAAATCTTTCTCTATTTTTAAACATTATTTCAGCATTAGAATGCATTCTATTTAGAAGAATATCTATTTTATCTGTATAAATTGAAAACAATTTTGCAGTGGTTTTATCTGTAAACATAGTCAAAATGGAATTATATTCTCTGAGTTTCAGTGCCTCTAGTATTGAATGGATAAGCTCAAATTCAGTTGCTGTATTTGATAAGATTGCACATTTGCTTTTGGTGTCTTCTATCTGATGTTGGTTTAAAATAAAGCCTATTAGATCATGATTGCCACCTTTTCAATGGCTCGCATTGAAAATAAGGGCATGCACATCTGCTTAACGTACTATATCTGTAAGAGTGCTTTCACCCCTTCCTGCTTTTCTTTTTTTTGTGTGTGTGTGTGTCGTATTATTTCGGCTTTGTGTGATATTAAATATAGGCCCTTGATTTATGTTTCCTGTGACGAGAAAGTTTTCAGGGCTTTAGAATCTCACTGAGCACAGGCTTAAATATTAAAATAATGATATAGTTCCTCTACATTCTTCAAAACCTCTATTTTTAGATAAAAGGGAATCACAGATGCTCTCTAGTGCTATCACAGAATGTGGTTAACCTTTCAGGAACTGAGAGTCTTGGATCTCAGGAGGTAGGATAATAGAAGCAGTTATATATTTAGGACACCCCGTTCCTTTTAGTCTTCTCTCCCCTCTGCCCACATATTTTTCTTTGCCAATAGAAAAATGGGCATGGTAGGAAAAAGAATATAAGCTCTTGGGCTTGGCTGCTGTACTACTAAGTGGGTGGTGGAATGAATCATAAAATTTATCCCTAATTCTACCTTTCTTTCTTGTTTTTATGGTGTGGAAGATTGGCCCTGAGATGACACCTGTGTCAGTCTTCCCCTATTTAGTACGTGGGATGCCACCACAGCATGGCTTGATGAATGGTGCGTAGGTCCTTGCCCGGGAGCCAAACCTGCGAACCCCGGGCCACTGAATTGGAACAGTTGAACTTAACTGCTACCCCACTGGGCTGGCCCTTCTACCTTTATTTCTTATTTAAACTACTGTTGTCTTAGAATTTAGCCTGGAACTCTGAGGCTGAGCCTGTGTGTATGAACCTCTGCATTCTAGAGACGGCTGTAACCAGTGCAGGCATTATCACTGCTTATCTCCAAACAATATTGAGAGTAGACTGGAGAGTCACTGAGGAAACCTCTTTTGGAACAAACTCATAGGAGTAAGAAGTTGTGGGATTTTCCCTTCCTTTCAGGTGGGGGAGGGGAATGCTCCTTTCTCTTCCCTCCAACAAAAGTTGAGTGAAGGAATCCCAAGAGAATCACTCCAAAAATTTGGGCCGCCAACAAGAAGGAGGGCAAGCATCCTATTTCTGGACTGGTTGCTTGTTGAGCTGCATATCCTCATCCTTACCATGCTGCTACTGAAGATTACTTAAGAGAGTTCTCAATCCCCAGCAATTTGAGTTTTAAACCCACCAGGAAGTTGGTAGCCATCTCCTGCCTGCATAATTTTGAAGGTAGAAGACTGGCTGGAATCATCTGGTTTTGGCAGGATAAGGCAAGAAAAGTCAGCAAGGGCTAAGTATTACCAGGAGCCCTTAGAGTCTTAAAAGCTACTCACCCAAGAGGGCTGGCCAATGAGGTGAGGGGCTTTAGCAGAAAGATGCTTGGGGTTTTCTGCCAGGGACAAGAGATGGGAGAGGGTTTAAGTGGTCAAGCAGGGAATACATCAAAGAGTAAGGAAAGAGGACTGTGTGAGAACCCCTGCAGGGAGGGAGGACATTCCAAAGAACAGACAAATTGAGCTTGAAATAGAGAGTCAACTTTTGGATGGTGCCTATGATGGAGGACTCCAAGAGCCACATAAAAACAAAAACGAAAGCAAAAACACAACACATAGAGCACTTTGCCCTTCTTGCTCCAGGTCCTTCTTCCATGTTCCCAACCCTAGACCAGTCGAAAGCAGGTAAGGGGTGGGGGAAGGAGTAGAAGAGTTAATTGAATGGAAAATAGAACCAAGTTCATACCTTCCTTTCCCACAGGCAAGTCTACAAACCATGAATCAGGCCTGAGCAGAGCAAGAGGGAAGAGCAGTCAGTCAGATTCCACGCTGAGTTTTTAACGTAGTGTGCCCTGGCTAGAATAACAGAGTAGATGATCTGATCAAGATTCTCACCAGAGGTAGGTAAGCTGGATCTACAAAGTGTATTTGCAGGTACTGGTGGGAGAAAAATAAAACTGTTTTTGGATGATATCTTACCTAATTCCGCCCAATCATAAACCACTTCCACATTTTTAGCATAAATTGTTTCATCCTCTGTCATCCATCCCATTGTCTTGTGGTAATAGTCCTGGTTTTCATTTCAGGATCCTCTCTGCTAAAAACTCATGTTTTGGGGGAAGTAAACTCCTTCTTTGACTCTAAAAATGAGGCATATGGCTCAGGTCAAAATACTTTAGCATATGATTAGTTGGACACATTATTAGTTCAAAGGTGGACAGCCACCAAATGTCTGTAGCTCAGGCTCCGGGGCAGGTTTCATTGCTAGGCTGGCGTAGGAGTTGTAGGGATCTCAGAGGCCCACACAGGCTGTACCTTCTGAATCCCCCTGACCCAGCGGTGGCCTCAGCACCTAAGACTCCCCCTTGGGGCCTTCTACCCAATGTAGTGTCAGGCCAAATGGACTTGTACAAGCACTTCTCCTCCGACCTTCAGATCCATGAAAGGTGAGAAGACCTTTCCAGTTTCTGAGATAGTCAAGATATAAATGTCTCCTTCCAGATAATCTATCACCTCAACTGTTCAGAGATAGTATATTTGAGTCTGCAGGAATTGCTTGATTTTTAGGGATGAAAATGCTAAAGATGCAAACATCATTTATTTACAGTCAAGGTGAGAAGGATCTAGAAGAGACACAAGGAAGCAGGCATGGCTCAGAGTGGGATTCAAGACAAGGAGAGCTTCGGGAAGATCCCTATCACCAGATAGAATGTTCAGTACTTTTTGGACATTTCTACATAAGTTGCATTTTGATTGGAATGTTAGTCAATTCACTACTCTTTATTGTATGGTGGCACAACAAAATAATTCCACCTCTTCGAAATGGGAGCTTTAATCCAAATTGCAAGGTAGATGAAATTATTAAAGATGGCTGTGAAACTGCTAGATTCTGTGTGATTTGTAGTATATTTCCTCTCCTGAAACAGAACTTGAAGCAAATGTAAAATTACCAACCCAGCCATTGCAGGTAGTTCATATATCACCCGTCTCTCTCACATGGGGTTTGAACTTTTCGAGAATGTGATGGAGCAGTCAGGAAACTCCATACTGACGAAGGTGGTTTACCCTTTTTTCAATTTCATGTCACATTAAGTAATTAGGATTTGACAGACCTGAGTGATTGTGGAAATGATGTGCTTCTGAGGAAAAGTGATAGATTCTTCAATGACATGTGTTTAACCACACCCCAGCCTCCTGTGGTGATATCTGGAGCAGCTCTCTGGCTGATTTGAGTTATAGACTGCCCATATAATGTCTTGTACAATATTTCAAGGAGAACTGCAGCTGTACCTCCTAGAATGTTATGGGACAGTTATATTCATCTATATAAGACTTCCCAGTGTATAACACAGCTGCCTGGAAGCACAACACCAACCATGAGGCTCATAACAAGCATGTGCCAAGCAGACCAGCAAAACGCATACATTCTGCAGGGGCTACAGACATCTAGGACACCTGGAAAAGCCAAATGCGGTTTTTGTATTAAGTTTGGAAAGAGTGGTGTTCCTTCTTTGTACCAAGCATTTTACATCTCATTTTCGTAATAAACTTCTGGGCAGAATAAATAGAATGTAAAAACTATATAGCCTTTAAACCTTCTAAAAGGTGAAGTTGTACCTATTTTACACATATATTTTTGGAGCTAATTTAACTTATTTTTCAACGTTAGTAGTTTTATTTAACTTTTTTATTTTGTTTATGGTAAACTCCAGAGGTATGGAAATCTTTGCAATTCTACAGGAAACAGCGCAGTTTACTTTAACTTTTCATTTAGGTCTGCTAGAAACATTTTCTCTGTAATGTTGATTTACTACATAGCCACCTTTTGGTTATTTGGAGGTCTTCTATGTTTTATTTAGTAATGACGATTGTCATAAGAGTCTCTGTTTACCAGTGAATGACTACAATAAAGCGGGAAACAATTGCCTCCTAAGGGTACAGCCACTCACTTTTCAGCATCTACTTGCAGTCTTTACTCTGCCGTTAATATAATATCTTAAAGTTTTCTTGCAACAGATTGTTATAAGTAGTTCTCTGTAGATATCTACAAATTTGCCCTGAATGTTCTTAGAATTAATGTCAGAGGAAAGTTTTATGTTTGTCATAAAACACAAGCAGCAGCTGCTAAAATTGAGGGCAAAGTTGTAGTTCCCAAACTAGCTGATTTCAGAATTGCCTGAAAGGAATTTTGAAAAACAGAGCTTTCCTGTGTCCTTCCCAGACACACTGAATCAGGATCTCTAGGGTTGGAGCCTCAGAATCTCAAAAAAACCCAAAAAACCCCCAAAAAACAAAAAAGAAAGAACAAAAGCACAAACAAACAAACAAAAAACTTCCTGAGTTTAGGGAGCCACTGTTTTAAAGTGAACGGTGACATCAAATTTGCTAAAGTAGCAGAGATCTGTAGATTTTCATTTTCCCTTATTAAAAGGTCAAACTTCTAGACTCTAGGACAAACAGAGTATCAAGCCCTATGTAATTAGAAGATAGAGCAGCAAATTAGAAATGAAACAAAATGACTGCAGACTAGTCAGTTAGTTGAAGGTTTTGAACCATAAATGTACAAGTCCTCTAAAATAAGATATATTTTATATAGCATCCAGATATTTTCATCAGGAAAAAGTCACGATTGTTCCTCACAATCATAATCCTTTGCACTGGTATGGTGATTTGTTGTTTCTATATATTTCTTGTTTAGATATACTTTGGTATCTCTTTTGGTCTTGAAAACAGTGAGACAGGGAAGATTCCGGTCTCCTTGCTTGAGACTCAGAGTTCTTGGCAAAGTTGCCAAGAATTGGAGCCAAGGCCCAGAAATCCATGTGTGCTGATTTAGTCTATCAGCTGCCATGTTTGAGAGACAGAACTAAGAAGTTAGGATATTGTGTTATCAGTAATATCTCTTATGTTTTTAGGGTGACAGGGAGATATGTAACACATTTATTGTAAATGCTTAAAGTAAAGCTTTGCAACTTAAAGGGGAGCTTTATGTATCTAGAAAATACTTGGAGGTTAAATCCTCATTCCTTCAAGGATTACTTAAAATGCTACATAAATTTGTAGGTTGGAAGGGGTATTAAAGTGCACTGTGCCTAGTTCCCTCTGTTTATAGACGGAGATCCTAAGGCTCAGAGAGTCATGTGGTTTGCCTAGTGATTAGAACTAATCTGACCAATTTTTCTAAAAAGGACACTTTTCCTAACCTAGTTTTCCATAATTATGAATTTGTTAAAAATAGTAAAATACATTGATGAGTGATTTATGTTAGTGCAATTTGCTAATATTTTTAACTTTAAATTTTACTTTTCCACTTTGCAAAAATGAAATATTTTGTAAAACTTTGAATCAAAGTTATCTCTTTCTTTCCTAAATTAGTTACTGTAAAACTGAGATAAAGTTGATGATTTCACTTATAAAGGATTCCACCCCCCTCAAATTAAAAGTTTGCCCTCTTTATTTGAGCACTAATAATGATGTTTCAAAAGAGCAGAAAAGTGAAACATTTTCCTTTAGTTTCTTTATAAAGTTTAACTATTTTTACTTTGCTATTATGGTAATAGACAGAAAATTACATAAAACAATATTTTGAGGGAACTTTCTCCTGGTTGATTTTAAATCATTGTGCTACCTGAAAAGTTTTAATGTTTAAATTCTCCACAAGTTATTATATTCATCAGTGTCTGATTAATGCATTATGAATATAAAATTGTGTTAAAGGATAAGAAGTGGGTTCTTGTGCTTTTTTTATTACCTGAGAAGCTAAAGAATGTGACAACATCTTAAAGAAGAGAACAGCAAAAATGTTCTACCCTATAATCAAATTACCATCTTCATGCTTAAGGGTCATTATTTTCTAGTACTGTGAAATTCTCATGTTAAGATGTTAAAATGGAAATATGCCATAACAACTTATAAAATATTTCTTGTATAGCAATAATCTGAAGCGTGGGATAAATTTGTCATCCTTGACTCAGTTAGGTCCAGTAAGACCGGGTAAAATGTTTGTTAGGGTCTAATGGGAAACAAGCTTCTTCTGTCTTATCAGAAATTTTCTTTAAGTGAGTCTCTCTCCCTCCACTGAGGTGAAGGAAGAAGTGGATAGGAAGAATCGTGACTGAAAGGAGTGGCAGTTTTGGGAGGAAGGTGACACTACTGAAGGTAAAGCAGAAGGATGGGGAAAAACTCTGTATTGATATTGTGTTGCCCCTGAATCAAATCAACTCCAAAGGTTGGTCTCTTTCTGCTTCTACTTATTAAAGCCATTATGTTTTTAAGCCACTTTGAGCTGGGTCTTCTTTTGCTTATAAGTGAATGCCTCTTAACTGACAGATCATTTTAAAATCTAAAGTTGTGCCATATGCTGCTCTCATTGATGTTGCTTTCTTCCATGGGTTTTTATCCAATGATGTAGACGTTGTAGAGCCTGAGGCTATATAAGTGTATCCATTTATGAATCAAACAAATAAGTAAACTCGACGTACAAAAATAGCCTCAACAGGATTATTATAAAGTTCCCTTAGGAGGATCATGAGGAATAAATATTAATGTCTTTTAATTGCTTTCTAGTTTACACTATTGACATGCAGCATCATGACCAGTTTTAAAGATGAGAGCACATAAATTTCACTCAGGAGAACAAATTCATACCCATATCTACCTGAAAGTAATTTTCTAAAAATTGCGTGTGTGTTCTAGTTACTTTCTCAGAGAATGAATCTTTTATTTGGAAATATAGTAGCATAGAAAGATTTGCCGAACTTTCCTTGTAGACGTCTTGGTTACCATATGTGACCTGTATAGGATAGTCGGAAAAAGTTAATAGAGAGGGACAGTCCAGGTTACTGGTCCAAAGTCATCTTTTTGAGGTCATTTACATCTGTCTGTCTTTCAGAAATCAAGTCACTTGTCTGGCTAACAGTTTCTATGGGGAATTTATGGGCCAGGATGTAGCTTAGAACGTGAAGCTTAGACTTCAATTCCACCTCACCCCTTGGTTGAAAACCACTCCTTTCTCTAAAATGTGAGTGGTTTATATGTTACAAACTTCGAGTCTACTCTCAGGACGTGGTAGTAAGTAGTACCAGCCATCCATGGAAAATAGATGCTCATTATTAAGTTTTCCCACTTCTCTTGATGTTATAGGTACTGATGTGACTCCTAAAAGTTCCTAAGAAGCATTTGTGGGTCCTTCCAGGCTTCTTCCGCCTTTCTCGACTCTATCTTCAGCACCCGGTCCCTCTCAGCTGCAGTCTGGCAGTGGCTCATCCTGTTCTGATCCATTATTGGGACTAAGCTATACCTATCCTAGAGTTTTGGCACATTTTACAATACCCGGGGAACTGGTGATGATTGTGGGGTTTTCAAAGTAGTTATTTACATGAGTTATTGAGCAAACTCTGGGAGGTATGGACACGGGAATACTTCCTAAGGGAGAAAGAATTAAAACATAAGTTTGATTCAAGGTCAAAATGAATTGGGATAACTATGAGCATAGAATAATATCTCTATCTCAAATATCCTCTGATCATGGATCATGAATTTATGTTTGAACTCTAGCATGACGGAGTATAAAAAGAGAGCAGGAACAGCAAATGTCCTATATTTGTATTTGCAGGGGAGGAAAACTTTTCCCTTCTTCCCTTCTAGGTCTTTGGCTGTTCTAATAATTAAATTGACATAAAACAGCCTAACGGGAGAAAAACAAATTTAGTTTCAAATGTACAGGAGCTCATGGAAATACGAAACTCAAAGAAGTGACCAGAGCAGGCAAATTTTATATCTTTTAGACAAAGATACAATAAATTAGTGAAGAATTGACAAGGTAGAGGGGTTTGGACTTGGGTAGTAAATTAGTAAAGAAGTAAAACGGTTTGTTTATACAGACTTCCTGGCCCTGAATGCCCTTTTTCTGGAGATAAAGATGTCTCTCCTAGTATAGGAAGGATTCCTTTCACATGGGAGATTTCTTTTCTGCTCAGGGGGGTAAAGGAACTTCAGAATATCCTTCTTGTACTGGCTGTTTCTTAAGTAACTTTAATTCAAAATAAATCAATATGCCAAAATGGCATGTTTTGGGGCAGCTTACCTGGAACTCCATCCTCTTTTCTTTGAAGAAAATGATAGTGTAGTGTATTAATAGTATTGAAGCCTACGGCTTCATAAATGAAGGTCATTAGCACCCTCATTGCTGATAGAAGCAGACATTGGGCATTAACAATCTTGGAGCACACATTAGCAGTCAGTGGTGGTATTTCTGGTAGATATCATCAAAGATGTTTTGGGGGTAATGAAAATCTAAACTGTAATTTAATACAGGTCTACAGAAGGAATGGAGGAAAGGCTAGAGTTCATTTTGTGCTTGTGAGGATCATGTTTTTGCAAACATGTGAAACAACCCCTAGGGATTCTGTAGAGGGGAAAGTGAAATAATATTTGTAGGTAATATATGTGGGATACCTAATATGTCATAGGCACGAGACTAAGTCCTTAACATTTAACCTTAAAATAATCCTGTGAAGTCGGTACTAAAATTATTTTCTCGTTTACTAGTGAGAATGAGACAGAGATATTTAGTATCTTGTGCAAGATCATTTACCAGGTGAAAAAGCTGGGATTAGAAGCCAGGCAGTTTGACTCTATACTTTTTAGACTTCTCCTTTTTAAAACTACTACAATTCCTGCACTGAAGGGAATACCACTGTAATACTAGTTTTTCCCCCGAGACAAAGATGGGTTTTGAAATTCAGGTTTATTTAATGGGTGCACAATGCAGATTTGAGGAACTAAAGGAATGAAATTATCTTACCTTCATCTTGGTTCACCTGGTGATACTGTTATAGCCCCATGCTAGAGATCAGAGTGTAACTTCCTTCCTTGCGGGTCGAAGGGCACATGTATTCATTTATTAATTCAAAACAGTTGTTTTAAATGTCTGCCCACCACATCCCAGACATTGTAGTGGGCTCAAGGATGCAGTGACAAACAAACGAAGGGTAGAAACCCTTCTGGAAAAAATTACTTTCTAGCAGCTAACTACCAGCTAAAGAGTTGTGAACAGAGGTTAATTAATTGATGAGAAGTTTCAAAGAGCAGTGTTTTGAGGTGCTAAATATTCTGCGACTCACAGCTGAAAATAGGAGAGGATGACTTCAAAGCTAATTAGCATATATCACAGGAGCTGCTGGACCTGTCTCCTTTCTGTTTATCTCTGTTTTGTGTGTCTATTGTCTTATCCTCCTGCACATGTCCTTCATACTGCTTTGCTCTTCCACTCCTTTTCTCTTAAAAATTTTAATCAAATATAATGTAGCTAAATTAGGTATTCTTACTTTTTCTTTTCTCCATTGGTCCAGAAGGCTGAGGTACAAATAGACTTTTTTTTTTTTAAATGTCAACTCTAGAGGAACACCTAAATCCTTCCGGAGAGAAGAGACCTCGTCTTCAGCTGAGGTGGTACTGCCAAATGGCTAGGCATGCAGCTGGCAGATGCAATGGGAAAAGGAACAGGGACATGGGTGATCCCAAAGCCAATGAAAGTATCCGTAAGAGAAAGAGACAGCTTCAAACATATGCCAGTTCCAGAGAGAACTGAAGCCAAATTTCCACATTACCCATCAGTGAGAAAGTTCTTAACTCATTATATTGTACTCCTCTTTTCCCTTGTATTTTTTTCCTGAAGGTAGAAAGGACCAGTTATAAACTCCTCTCCCAACTGAGGGAAAAGGGGACGTGTTAACTTTAAATCAATGCTAAAGTTTTGACTATTGGACATTTTAATGAGTGAATTGAGACTGAATTGTGAGACTCAAGTGACCTGAGAATGTTTTGTATTGCTCTGGCCTCTCTCCCCTACTGCCATAGCTTGGAATAAAGACGTCCTTGTCTGTTTAACATAGCATTGCCCGGTCCTTTGGAGTTCTGAAATTCTCCAGGGCAAATGTCGTCAGGTCCACATAGCCTAGGGTAGGGGTCTGCACAGGATGGCCCACTGAGCCAGATCCAGCCACTGTGTTTTGTATAACCTGGGAGCTAAGGGAGGTTTTTATGTGAAAGGTTTGTTTAAAACAAAACAAAGCAAACAAAGAACAATATGCAGAGACCATATGTTGCCAGCAAGCCTAAAATATTTTCCATCTATTCCTTTACAGGAACAATGGGCCTGCCTCTGCCCTAGAGCTAGGGAAACAGCTGTTTTTGGTGCTTGGTCAGCTTTCACAGTCTGCTGTCTGCCTGCAGGAATTTAGAAGCCCTGAGAGTTCATGTCTCAAATGGTCTCAGTCTCCTTTAGGCCAGGCTGGCAGGGCTTTTGCCAATTCAGCATTCTCATAAACTCTGAATTTTCTATTATATCAATGGCAGAGGATCTGGATGCATCAGACTTCTGTGGAAGCACACCAGTAGCCATTCTAGAATCTTCTTTGGATGAGAGGCTCTCTTAGGTGCTCATATTAATTCTTTCAGAGTTCTTATAAAAGGGCCTTGGAGTGACACTCTTGGTTTAGTCTTTTCCTTGAGGCCATGCCTTCCTGGCACTATCCTCTCACCCCTTTCCAAATCTAGTCTTTTTCCTGAAGCTGATTTGGTGAGAAGTAGTTGTATCTTCCATCCCTTAAATTTCTGGCCTGACTGTATTCTCTTCAAATTCAGTTTGCAAACTGGCCAGTTCCTTTCTGAGCTCAAACTTTTCTTTCAGTATCTAATCAAACACATCTAGTAAGAACATGCACTTTCAAAATCTCCTTAAAATTACCTCTCTCCACTCTTACAAGTGCCTTAGGTAGGTTTTCCCACTACACATTATCACAGGTGGTAGTTTTTACCAAATATTTTCCTACTGCTTAATACAGGTCACCATTTTCAGAGCTGCTTTAACTCTTTCTTGAATGCCTACCACCTGGTCCCAAATCCATTGCCACACATTTTAGGATTTTATTACTACAGGACCTCATTTCTAGGTGCCAACTTCTGAGTTAGTTAACTATTGCCAATAGCAATGCTGACTAATAAGCTGACCAAAATTCAATACCTTGAAAGAACATTGACACATTCTTGCTGCAGAATCTATGGGTGAGCTAAGATTGACAATTTTATTTGAGTTCATCAACTAAACTGGGCTGGGCTAGCCCCAGACATATATTTTTAATGGATGGTAGACACATAAAAGGGAAAGCTCAGTAGCACAAGTACATATCAAGTCTCTAATTGTATCACTTCTGCTAGTCACCTTTGGTCCAAGAAATTCACATGGTTGAGCCCAAAAGTCAAGGGGTGGGCAGGGAAATATGCTGTCTCTAAAACAATAAAGTTATCAGATTAAGGGTATGAATATTGGGAAGAGTAAAAGATTGGGACTGATAATTCAATCTCCTACTGAAGGTAATTGCTACAGAGTGCAGATAATGCAAACCCATTCCAACATTTACAAGTGGTTCTGAATAATGAATAAGAACATCTGGAAGCAAAGTGGAAATTAATGTCATATTTAAAGAAAACACATCAGAACTGAAAAAAGAAAAGACACAGCGATGTATTTAAGTGCTTACCCTCTCATTCAATTAAACAAATTAAACATTCAACTCAATTAGAAAAGAACAATACAATATGCTAAAGGAAAGCAAAAAATAAGAAATAATAAAGACCAAAGTAGAAATGATTACATTATAAAATATAAAAGAGAACAAATTATAAATATGTTCTTGGTCTTATTTTAGAAAAACATAGTTAAATAGAGAAATCCTGGCAAATTAAGGAAAAAGGAGGGAAAAAATAAATGAGTAAAATTTAGAAGTAAAAAAAGATTTAGCAGATATGTGCATTTTTTCTTAAATTTGACTTTAATTAAATTTGATCTCAATAATATAACTATAATTATAAATTAGATTTCAAAATTATAATGCTTTTCTTAAGCTGGTTAATTAATAATCCTCAAATAATCATTATCTCTTTAAATGTGAGGAAAGAGTGTTGAATGTCATGAAAATTTGGCCCCAAAAGAAATTGATTGTAACCATAATAAAACATCTAATTTTCATTGTTGATTGGGTGTCAACCACTGTGCCATATGCTTTACATGATTAGTCTGTTACATATCTCAAAATATTATGGAAATGTTATAATCTCCCTGTGGCAAGTGAGAAAATTGAAGTTTAGAGGATAAAAAATCTACCCAAGTCTACCTCTCTTGTAAGTGGCATATTTGGGATGTGAATCCAGGCAGTGGAACTACAGAGCTGCTGCTTTTAATCACAATGCCATTCCAGAGTTTGGTGTACTTTATTTTTTAACTTTTTCTGTTTCTAACTTTGGAAGAAAATACGTAAATGGAAAGTGTGAGGAAGTAAGAGGTACTAATTAGAAAGTTTGTAAAAAAGAATAATCTATGTTGATAAGGAAAAATAATTACAAAGGCTGTATAAAGTCCCTGGGATTAGCAAGGTAATTTTTTTTTGCTTGAGGAAGATTCACCCTGAGCTAATATCTGTGCCAATTTTCCTCTACTTTGTATGTGGGTTGCCACCACAGCATGGCTGATGCGTGGTGTAGGTCCACACCTGGGAAATGAACCCAAGAACCTGGGCCGCCAAAGCGGGGTGTGCTGAGCTTAACCACTATGCCATGGGGCTGGCCCCATTAGCAAGGCAATTTTTATATGAAGTAGATCCACACAACAAATAGCTGTCATCATTCCCAGTGGAATTCTGGAGCAAATTTAATTGGAGAAAGGCATCCAAATCATTTAACAAAGTAAGAGCAAAACTTGGGATCATTGAGCATGCCAAATATGGTGAAAGTGCTGAAAAAACTTTGTTTTATGACAAAAAATAAAAACAAAATAAATTAATTGTATACCCTAGGTACAAAATTCCATCAAGGGTACAACACCCCATAAATTCACTAACATCACTTTCTTTTTCAGAAAAGAAGAAAAGAAACAGTAACTACATTTAACACACATATTAATTTTATAAAGCTCCAGAATACAGAATTATTAAAATGTGAAAAAATGTGATTTAGGACTGTGGAACTACAAATAGTATTAATTAATAGCAGTTTAAATTTGGATTAGAATGCATTAGAATAATTCTAAATCTCTATTTTTCTCCATTTTTTAATTGTATCAGTGGATAGTAACAATTATTGAGTCTTTGAAGATCTATCAACACAATGCTCATGTATCACAAATAAAAAATGCTGAAAATAGATACATGGTCTCTAGGTCAGAAAAAAATTATTTCACGTTTTGCCTTCTACTTATCATAGAAAGATTAATATTTAATACTTGACGAATATTTATATTTTTATGCAAAATAATTATATATTTATAAAAAGAGTCCAGTTGACAGGATCCTAAATGCCCTTATATCTGGGAAAAGCAAGAAATTGCCCTCATCAATTTCATCGTTACTTCCATTCGTCAGAAAACTCATATAATACCATATATTATTTATTGTTACTTGTGTATGGACACAAAAGCATAAAAATAGACTGACAGGTAGACACACATAGTTCATTATAGTAGTTGCTTCCAGGAGTTGTTGGAATTGGGCAAAGGGTAGTTTATTATTATTTAATGTTTTATTTCTTTTATTCCAAAAATAGTTTTAAGTATATATTGTGAACAAACATGCTGTCCATGGATAAAGACAGTTTTAGTTATACTTTCTAAACTAAGAATTTTATTTTTTTCTTGCTTTATTCAAAGTCTAGGCCCTCCAGTGTGACATTGACTAGAATTGCTGAGAGCAGACATCCTTGCCTTTTTTGCAATCTTCGGGAAAAATGTTCATTTTTCACCACAAGGAGTGAGGAATGTTAGCTATAGGTTTTCCATATATGCCATTTAACAGATTAAGTTTCCTTCTATGTTTAGTTTTCTGGGAGTTATATCATGAATGGATGTTGTCATGAATCTTTTCATATGACTCTTCGTGATTTTCTCTTTTAATTTGTTACTAGGGAGGATTGCAATGATTGAGTTCCAAATGTTAAATTATGCTTTTACTCCTGGCATAGCCCCACCTTATTATGACACATTCTTTACTTTATAAATTGTCAGATTCCATTGCTAATATTTTGTTAAGGCTATCTGTGTTTACGGTTATGAGGGATATCCACCTGTGAATTTATTACCGTGTCATTTCTTTTTAGGTTTTATTTTCAGTTCTATGTTGGCCCCATAAATTGAGTTATTGTGCAATTCCCACCTTTTATATTTTCTGAAAGAGCATGTATATTATTGGGATTATTTCTACTGTGAGGTAATTTTATACTGAAATTTTCTTTGTGAAATTTTATACTGAAATTTGTCTGTTACAGATTCAATTTCTTTAAAAGATTTCCTATTTCTCCTTGTATCCATTTTGGTAAATTGTGATTTCCAAGGAATTAGTCCATTTCATCTAATTTGTTGAAATTATTGCCCATAAGTTGTTTGAATATTTCCTCATTATCCTTTTAAAATTCTATGGAGTCTGGATTTACATCCTCTGTTTTATTCCTGATAGCGTTAATTTGTGTCTTCCTCAGAATGTTAAGGACTTATCAATTTTTAGTCTTTTTAAAGAATAAGCTTTGTCTTTGTTGATCTTCTCTACTGCTACTTGATTTCTTACCTTTTTAATTTTCTTCCTTCTTCTTACTTTGAGTTTATCTTTCTCTTGTTTCATTATCTTCTTGAGGTGGAAGTTTAGATAATTAATATTACCTCTTTCATCTCGTCTAAGCACTTACTGCTATAAACTTCCTTCTTACCAGTGTTGCAGCTGCATCCCAGAAATTTTTAACGGGTTGTATTTTCATTATCATTCACTTCAAAGTATTCTCTATTTTTTCTTGTGATATTTTTCTCTGACCTACATGGTATTTGGAAGAGAACTGTTTAATTTGCAGATATTTGTGACTTTATGGATTTCTTATTTAAATCTACCACATTCAGACAATATACAGTGTTAGACTTAATAATTTTGAAGGTTATCGAGAATTATTTTATGGTCCCTCATTATGGCCCACTTTGTTAAAATCCGATATGCCCTTAAAAAAAACTGTGTTTAGTTCTGTTGTTGGGTAAGTGTTCTATAAATATCAATTAGGTCAAGGTCATTGATAGTGTTCAATCATCTATATGCTCCCTGATTTTTCAAGCTCCTATCTTAATAGGTTAACCAAATTTTGCACAGTTTCAAGAGCTGGCGTCATGGTCTCATGAAAACACACACCTGAATTGTGATTAGTAGATGATGTGTCGTCACCTGTGGCACCAACTCATGGACTATCGTGTAGATCAGTTGCTAGCTTATACCTGTCATATTGATCTAGCTGCCAAGAGGGATGCAGGGAATCTGTCCAGATTACTTTCCCTAAGAAGGCAGATGGTTCATACGTTGACCACGCTTGGTAATACAGTGACTACTTGTTTATCCTTCACTGTTCTCCAGATCAGGTGATTTTCATAATGGCCTCAGAAAGTAGTGTCAGGAGATCCCCTCCTGAGAAAACAAGTCACTGGCTATAGAGCAAGTTTGCCAGTTTGCCCTCAGCGAGTGGCAAAGTAGAACAGTGAACCAGAATCATAGGTAGATGCGGACCAGTGAGCGGATCTGTAGGACTGCTGTTTTGCCTACATCATCACTTGTGCTGGAAGCAGATTTATTTACCCTTTAACCTCTGATTAATGAGAGAAAAAGTACCATATTTTGCTTAATGGTCTGTCATTTTATTAATTTGATTTAGAGACTTTCTTTACCTCTTTGAGTGCATAAGGGGAGCACAGTTGGGGGTAGAGAAAGGCAGACAAATGTGCAGTCTTCCATGGCAAACCAGCTGCTGCCTGACTGGAAGCAAGAAACATATGAAGTGTTTGGCTAATCCCTGCCAGCAGCCTAATGTCCACTAGTGAAAAGCAAATTGGTACGTTTTGTCAGTACTGACACTTTTGTTTTTAACCTTTTCTTTGGTTTACCCATCTCGGGGATTTTCAATGTTTTTCAACAAGAAAAATTGTCCCTGGTAAAACTGAGCGGTTTCATAAAAATCCTAAGAAGAAAAAAATGGTAATTTACAACCAGTCAAGGCTGCATGCTTGAGGATCCCTGAGAGATTTCAGGTGGCAGAAGATGAGGATGGAATCTGATTCTTTTCTCAACACTTAGCCACTTCAAATAGAAGTTATTCTAAATATGCTGGGCAGTTCCCTATGACCTTAATAAAAATATATGAAATATAAAGGAATATAATAAGGAAGGAAAGAAGGAATTAATAGTTATTGAGAAATTATTACATTTTTACCTTCAAGGCAGAGAGCAGTCTGTGCCAAACACTGTATTCCAAGCTCTTCCTATACTGTCTCATTCAATCCTTATAAAAATCTTGTAGGATGAGCAGTATTAGCCCAATTTAGAGAAAATGAAACTGAGTTTCAGATACAGTCAGTACCTGCTCTAGGACTCTGATAACATGAATTTTAAATCCTCTCTTATTATCCCATAGGTTTCTGAAGTTCTGTTCATTTCTCCTCAATCAGTCTACTTTCTGTCTGTTGTTCCAATTTGGCAATTTTTATTGTTCTTTGTTCTGGTTAATTGATTTGATCTTTGTTTCCTCCAGATGGTGTTTAGTCCACTTATTGTTTTTTTTTCAGTCGTTGTATTTTAAGGTCTAAATTTTACCTTATTTTGAAATATTGTTACAATTTTTACCTGCTGTGGTCAGAATGGCATGCTTTCATCATATAGAGGAATGTTATTCTGCTTGTGTTATTGTGCTGGGTTCATTTTTGCCCTCCACCCAGAAAGCCAAACACTGAGACGACGAGACTGCAGCAGAGAGAGGGTTTAATCACAAGGCAGCCACGTGAGGAATCAAGAGCATGAATCTCAAATCCACTTCCCCAAAAATAGTGACTCAGGGATATTTATGGGGTAGGGAGCAAGGTGATCTGAAATGTGGAGAGAGGTGATTGGAGGTGAGGAGAGGTGAGGTGATTGATGATCTGGGCAAGTGTAGTCGGACTCCATGCCTCTTCATAGGACACAGGGTCACAAAATGGCGGTGTCAGCATGCTCTGAGGGTGGGGCTTTTAGCCTCTTGACTTCAAAATGTTGCCTATGGGACATCTGCATGGGCCTAGTTGATGAGTTGGTGGTCTCAACCAGCCTGGAGTGGATAAAGAGATTTTAACTCCTGAAAAACATCTCAAACACCCATTACCATGGTGACCCGGGCTCCAGAGAGATGTTATCTATAGGAACCTAGTGGGAGTCAGATAGCATATTGCCAAATAGCACAGTTAACAATGGGTGGGTTAAACAGCTAAAAGCTCTAATCAGTCATTGCAAAAAGGAAAAAACCCTTTAGTTCCTAGCTACTCAATCATCAATGGCTAACTCTGCTGGTTTCACTCACTATTTCCTTTTTCTTTCTTTTTTAATTATAACATATTTGTATGAGATTCTCCTGCAAACCTTTTCTGTTACACATTGGTAGTTAAAATGACCATTTTGTACTTTTAGGAAGGAGGGATGAGCAAGGATATTTATTTTAGTTCCACCACTCAAGAGCCCCCTCCTCTGTTGTTTCACCAACTAATCAAAAATCCTGTCTCAACTTTCTGAGACCTTCCTCTGCAACTCCCCACACACGTCAGCCCCCTTGCCCTTATCTGAATCTTCTCTTTCCTTTGCCCCTAAACACTTGGTCTGCTCAGGGTTTGTCTTCACCTACTTCTGTTTTAGAGTTCTTTTTTTATTGAAATATAATCGACATATAACATTGTGTAAGTTTAAGGCATACATGTTGATTTCATCCATTTATATATTGTAATCTGATTACCACTGTAGCGTTAGTTAACACCTCTATCATGTTACATAATTATCACTTCTTTTTTGTGGTGGGAACAATTAAGATCTAGTCTCTTAGCAACTTTGAAGTTTATAATACAATATTGCTGTCTATAATCATTATGCTGTGCATTAGTGACTTATTTATCCACTTATTTATCTACTTAACTAGGGCTTGTTTATCTCCAAGACTTATTTATCTACTAGTTCCAAGTTTGTACCCTTAAACAATGTATTCTGGGGTTCTTGAAGTTACCATCTCATCTTAGTTACGTTTCTGAAAGAATTTTAAAAGATTCAAGTACCACATTTATGTCACAACTATCTTACCAGTATGCTGCTTGTTTTCATTTAACTTAAATCTTTCTCACTGTCTCTTCTGCTCACTCTGCCCTGTGGTCAGCATGGCTTTACATAGTATTTTAATTACTTTTAATTATCACCCCTGTCACCGACTAGTTATCCCAAGGAACTCAAGGGGAGGTTTGAATATTTTAATTGTTTTTCCAAATTGTTCTTTTTCCTTTTGTTATGTTAAGGAGATGCAATCACCAATCACCTGGAACCAGACCAAGCCTCACCTATGACCTTTGCGTTACTTTTAATGGTGAGATCTCTCCAGGAGGAGCTTAGGCCTTCTTACCATAACCTGCAGTGTATGTGGAAGTGTGTTTTCCATCTGAGTCTGCAGAAACAAATACTCACCTCTCCCTTTTGAATATTCATTCCCCATCTGAAATAAATGTCTGTTTCCCTTTGTTCAGGGACACCATTGATGTGGGGTCGGTGAGCCGAGGAGTCGAAAGAAAGATTTCTTGGACTCTCAAGATCTGGCAATAGTGCTCTTTTATTTAGAGAATAGTGTGGAATAGCATGGGGACAGGACCCATGGGCAGTCAGAGCTCCTGCTGCTGCCCTGAGTTGAGGGTTAGGGCTAATTTTATAAGGCATGGGTACGTGACTTATTTTTACTGGAAAAAGAAAAGATGATGTAAAAAGTCATTAAATGATTTCAGTGCAGATGGGGTCTGGTTATTGTGCGGTCATATAACTTTAGATACGAATCTGGCCATATAGATCAGCATGTAGTTGAGGATGCCCTGGGTTTCTCTCCCTGGGGCAGCCCTAATTCATACCATAAAAACATCCACCGGGTCACATAGTTTGACATGTAGGCCAGGTCACCTTGGGCTTCTCTAGCTGGGGCAGCCTTAATCCACATCACCATGACTTTGGAAATGATTCCTCCTGGTCTCCTATTTGCCACAAATATACTTTACTTTGTGAGACAACTACTTCTGGTGGAGAGCCAGGTTTAACTCACCAGGAGGGAACCCACTTCGGTTTGGGTAACATCCCCATCATCTTTCGATCTATCATATTATTTTCATCTTTGAAAAAACAGAATTCCAGCATCTAGCCTAATGTGATTCAGAAAAAATAACTTGTATAGAAATTGTTTCCTCCTTCAAGTACACAGGTGTATGTATGAGGATAATGAAGAAAATGTGTGATAAGCACTTTGAGCAATTTGAGCAAATATGTGAAGTAAATACAGAGGCGACAACGTATTTATGTATTTGTTTATTTATACTTTATAGCTTCCTCCAAAATGAACGTGAGAATGCAGGATAAAATTATAATCATTTTAATTAGGTTGCACCTTCCTCTGGTTTCAGATTTCCTAGATCTCTGTGAGTTTGGGTTACACAAGAGGAGAATGACATATCAGCCCCTTATCCTTGACCTACTCGCTACTTCCGTTTCTTGTTCTTTTTTCTCCTTCCTTTCCCTTTGTTCTTTCCCACTATGTTTCTCTCTTTTTCTTCCTGCTTTATTTCTCCTCTTGTTATAAAGGGTTTGACTCTTACATGCTTATAGATGCTTCAAATCTGGTATGCCCTAAAGTTTGGGAGAATAACAAATGTGCTGGATGACAAAATAGAGCTCTTAGTCTATCCTGGTGGATTATATCTTTTGAAAATGAAATTCAACAGTATGGGACGTGAGAAGGCAAACTGAAAAATGAAGCCAACTGCATAAAGTTTAGGAAGAGACTAAATGGCTCTCAGCAGCAGTGTTTTAGTATGCAGTGACTGTAACATGAAATGACCACGAAAGTTCTGAACACCCTGAGCCTGCAATGAGTAAGGGGAAAATTAAGAAAAAACCCCTACACTTTTATGTAGAGGGAGACTGTGATATTCTTTTTAGGTGAAGGCATAATTTAAATATTGTGTTTATATTTAAGGCTTCACTTTAACAGGGTTTATTGCTGCCAGACGTGTTCTAGTCAGAGACACCAGTGCGGGGAAGGTACTCAAAATCTTTTGATATGAAGCTGCCCAGGATTGCACCATCAGGAAGAGAAGATACGAGCGTTCCCCTAAAATAGTGTTAGCATGTGAAAGAACTTTGTAAGGTCCCTAGCAGAGGAATTATAAAGCATGGGTCAATATGAGAAAGAGTTCAGATGAATATTTGAGACTTTTATCAGCCAAAAGACAGTATAGGCTGCCTCAGGAGGTGGTGAGGTATCTGAGAACCACAAGCAGATGACCACTTGGCAAAAATTCTATAGCGTATTCTACAATTTCAAAGATTATTGAAGTGTATGCCTTTTAGAATGTCTTTGAGTTATGAATGCCTGTAATTTTATGAAAGATCCATCTTACCCCAAAGAAATAACAGGTATACTTAAATTCCAACTAAAATTCAACTAAAGCTTTCAAGAGGGAAATGATTTATACTAAATTGTAATATGAATTGTAACTGTGAAAACTATGGAAAATATAATTTAGCCCCTAAATGCATTGTGCTCTAGTGAGGTCATTAAAATATAATTCCTGAAAATAAGAAAAAGTGCTATATGGAGGTTGAAATTTATGTTACTGATCTCGCACTATCTCATGACTCATCAATCAATATATCCTGAATTGGTCCCTCTATTCACATTTGAGACAGGACTCATGGGAATTGTTTCTTAATTGGAAATAAGTTGACTGAGATAACATCACAGAATTTTCCCTCTCTAAAATATAAAAAAATGGTCAAAGGTAACTTACAAGATGCCTAAAAATACCACCCCCCTCCCCAAACCAAACAAAAAGAGCGACAACACAAAATAAGGAGCATAACCAAATGCAATAAACTATAAAAATTGTTGCTTTTGCATAAAAGCAAAAGTGAAGAAAAGTCTGAAATGGAGAGCAAGGCTGCACAGATTAGTTCTTGCACTTCCTTCCCTATTGTAGCTATAATAAAAAGTAGACACAACCCTCCACATTGTCACTGAGAGAGAAAAACTGAGTAGATCTCCTTTACTGTTTCCTTTCCTGAAGGAGGAGGAAAGAAAATGGCTGCTGAGGAGAAGAGAGTGAAAAGGGGACATGAACAGTGGAACTGAGGTTCTTTAATGGAAAGACAGCTTCCACAGTCAGACACTAAATTAGGAACCAGGAGGGCGTCTCTCCCTGAGAATGGGGTTCCTCCTGCTAATTTAGTGAATTCTGCTAAGGACGTTTAGCAGACTAGTAAGACCTCTGATTCTCAAACCGCAACCTCAGTTTAGTGCAGTTTCTTCCCCAAGAATTCCCTCAAGTTATAGAATAGTTGATAGAACAGAAATCGTCTAGATCCCTCAAACTGTATCTTTGAAGACAAAATGAAATTCAGATAAGAAGAGAGCTGACAAACTGCATTGGAACAGAGAGCTATGCATTATAAAAAATAAAGAAAAAGCATAGGTCAGAGGGAGAAAAAAGGATAAAATTATGCAATCACCAATATTTTCATACGGAAGAAAGCACCTCAATCTGGAGAAGAAACCTCTCCTAATGATACAATGCAACTACAACTTTAAATCTATCAAATAAGAGCCAAAAGTGAGGTGATAAAACAGTTGTATGATGTGTGGACAGAATAATGGCCCCTGAATGATGTCCACATCCTAATCTCAGGATTTTGTGAAGTTCCTTCACATGCTAAAAGAGATTTTTGTCCATGTGATTAAAGTTAAGGCGTTTGAGAAAGGGAAACTCTCCTGGATTATTTGGGTGGGTCCAATGTAATCACAAGGTCATTATCAAGAAAAGAGGATGGCAGGAGAATCAGTGAGAGAAAGACAGGGATTTGAAGATGCTTCCTTTGAAGAAAGAGGAAGAGACCACAAGCAAGGGTGTGCAGGTGGCCTCTAGAAGTTGGGAAATGCAAACAAACATTCTTCACTGTTGCTTCCAGAATGTAGGCAGCCCACACCCATTTCAAACTTGTGACCTACAGAACTGTAAGGAATCAGCTTGTGGGTTTTTTTTTAAGCCATTAAGTTTGTGGTGATTTGTTATAGCAGAAATAGAAAACTAATGCAAATGACATGAGACAAAAATTGCATGCCTAATAAAACGAACTGAGGACTGAATAAACGCTGTTAAATTAAGAAAACCTTGAGGAAACAAACACTGCTGAAAGTTGATTTACTAACAAGAAGGAGAGGTAAGATATCATTCAATGAATAGAGGTTAAAACAGACCAAACATTGAACAGATTCAGAGAGAAAGAAGGAAAGGTGAGGACGCTGTGGGGAGAAGTGGTTTACGTGAAGAAGACACACAAAAATACATTACCATTCTGAAAGTATGGTCTAGTTTTTATTCAGAGGTCAAGCGCATAGGTGAAGTTTCTCAAACATGGAACACAAACTGTTTTGAAAAATAATTAAGATGAAATTTATGGTTCCGCTTTCAGGAAGATAGAGATGTGCTTCTCCCTGTTTCTTCTAAGTACAACTAAAACCTCTGGATATTATATAAAACAAACATAAGGAGATTTTGAAAGGTGGAGAGACCAAGGCAGACGGGCTGGGACCTCACAATCCAAAGAATGACATGGTGGTGAGTCCTCAGGGTTTTCTTTTTGCCTCCCATATTCCTGACTTGGAGTTGAAGAAGCCGGCTACTCAGAAATGCCAACAGATATGTACAAAATAGCCTAAACAAATGCCTTCTCTCCCTAGCAAATGGACTAGGAAAGAGGCAGCCTAGTGAGACAGACAGCTGTTAAACAACAGCTACTCTACTCCAGCCAAACACTACAGAAAACAATGTGACCCCAGCCCCACATTCCCCACCAGCCAAGACCAAGTGTGAAGCCCAGACTTTCACCATCATCATGCTGAAACTAGGCACCCCAAGCCCCCAAGCTATGAGTTGGTATAAGAGAGGAACAAGTAGAGAACCAGGATTTCTTCCCTGCCAACAGTAAGGAGTCCCCCTCTCTGATGAGGATTATTTTAGGCTGGTTACTTTTAAAAACTGCAGATAAGAAGGAGGCTCTGAGGAGTGGAATTTGCTTGCCCTTTGATGAGAGATATTTGCATTTGTGAAGGAAGTTTCCATCTGTGGGGGTGTCTCCCTCTCTGCACCAGGAGGAAGTGGGGGTGACCTTATCTCTAGAAACTCTTAATGGGGATGGCAAGGACTTAAGTCTTGTTTAGTGTGCTTGTCTGGTAACCTCATGTAGCTGACTCCCCCCACCACCAACATCCTCCTTTGTCTTTAGCTGAAGATAATATTTAAGGTGGTGGCTTCTGCCATTTACTTAATCTGGTTTGATTCTTATCTAAAAGTTATAAGACCGTCCAATAACCAGACCCCTCCTGCACTAATACCATTTTAACAACTCTTTTTGCATATTCTTTCCTTTGTCTTGTAAAGAGATAACTCACATACCTATGCCTTAAATTTAGCCCTACTCTCAACCCATGTTTGCAGCTGCAGCCGCAGCTCCTCCTGCCCATGGGTCCTGTCCCCATGCAGCAACAGCTCTTTACTGCCCATGGGTCCTGTCCCCATGCTATTCCACACTATTATCTAAATAAACAAGCACTACTGCCAGACCTTGAGAGTCCAAGAAATCTTTCTTTCGACTCCTTGGCTCACCTACCCCTCATCAGCTCCACGCCCAATAATCACATGTAGAGCTTGGAACTCCAGAAAACAGTGAGTCTTTTTTAAGATGTTCAAAGAAATAAAATGTCATCCAAGAATTTTACATCCAGGAAATCTGATTTTCAAATCTAAAGGCCACAGGCAAACTATCATGAACACACAAGTACTCGGGGTGTATTTTTTCTATCAGCATTTCCTGATTGGATTTAAAAGAGAATGCCCTTGAGGCAATCAAAATAACTAAAAAAAAGTCATCATGTGGTCCAGAAGTGGCCATTAAATGCATATTTTTCCACAGATCTAAACTGTAATGATGGTGATAAAAGAGACAGTATAGGATATGATGCCAGTAGTAACGTGGTAAATGTTGATAACTGGTTTCCTGGGAGAAAAAAGCCCTGATTTGTGTTTGCTGATTTCTGTGGTATAAATACGCTCACTTTAGCCAATTTCAAGCACCCACTTAAAGAGGCTCCTCCTGGTAAAAGAAGGGGCAATTTGAGTTTCTACAGAACTGCAGTGAACCAAAGCATACCAAATATGTTTAAATCCATGAATTCATTATGATACTAAACAAAAGAACCCCTCCTCCGCCTTAATTGATCATTATTAGAAGATACTAAAAGGAATTAACTCATTTTGAAATTTGTTATAAAAAAGAAATAAGCATTTATTCTGCCTTTCCAAGAAAATCAATAACTCAGGGAAACAAAATAGTAGATGAGGAGAGGAGAATCCTTGTAAAAATATCCCAGCTCACCCATGAAAAAGGAATAATTTAATTTAAATGTAAACATTTTGCAATCCCTAATGAAACACAGATTTAAACACTGAACACTAAGAGCTGCTGCCATCAGAGAGAGAGGCAATGTTGAGATTCGGTGCCTGCTAAAGGAAGCACAATGTTCCTCCTGTGAGACAGTCCCGCAAATGCTACATCTAACTGCGAATGTGTAATAAACATGGGAGAGAGGTGTACCTGTTGAGTGATGCTACTGGAATGCAAATGGCACATGAGGACTATGGGAAACCCACAGGACAAAAAACAAAACAAAACTGATTTCTTTAAAATAAATTGTAAGAAGAAAAAAGAGTGATAATTGTATATTTCAAGACTTAAGGGACAAAGGAACCAATCAAAATGTATGACTTTTGTTTGGATCTTCATTTGATCGAATATACTGTAAAGATAGAAAAATCGTAAGATGATCAATACAATCTGTATTTTGTCTAAACATTTGTTGATATTAGAAGTTATTTTTTATTTTTTGGGAGGGTGTGATGAAGATTTCCTTAGGTTTTAAAGGTCAACTCTTGTGTTTTACACATATATACTAAAATGTTTATGGATGAAATTGTGTCATCTGAGCTCTGTTTCAAAATAATTGAATGGTGGGTGAATGTGTGAGGTTATGGAGAAAATAAGACTGGTCATGCTTTGATAATTGTTGAAGCTGGGTGATGGGTACATGAGAGTTCAAATATTATTTTCCTCACTATTGTGTAAGTTTGAAATTTTCTATAATAAAAATTTTAAAAGATGACCTTTTGGATAAAGTGAAACATTCTAGAACATCAAATTAGATAAGGTATTGTTTATATAAAATTACTCTGAGAAAATTGAAGCTAAGTGTTTTGTTGGCATTAGACTGTGTACTTGTATGACCTCTCAAGGTTCTTTCCATTCTTGGCTGTACTTCATTTCTTGAGAAAGCAACATTATATTTGTTTATGGTTCTAGAACGCTTTTTACGATTTTAGTGCCAAGGATCATTTTATTATGGTGACTTTGTTTTAACTGTGTCCTTGTTTTCACTGCACTAGAGATAACAACACTTAAGACTACCATTCTAGGTCACTAAATAGGCTACCTTTCTCTCATCTGATGGCTGGAGATCAATGTTATTGCAGTAGGATGAGAATCATAGATGATTCTAGCTTCCAGATATTAATAAGGAGAGTTACTGAGCTCATGGTATTATTTGGTAGTTCATCTTGCTTTTATATGTGGGAAGGGAAACATTTTAATATTGAAAAGAAATAATTCTTGACCTTAGGGTTGTATAGTTGCTACATCTTTGATTTCACAGCACCTAAACTTATTCTAAAATGTATGTTTTTCAGGTAAGAAAAATTACATTTATGCCTTACATATTTCTTAAAAAAGAAATACTGCAATTATTTTGGTTTTATTTTTAAATGACTTAATAAATATTTAAATAAAAAATAACATTTATAACATACATGTAAGGTAAAAGTTACTAAAGACACATGGGTGAACCAACTTAAGAAATAGAATGTTACCAGTTTCTTTGAAGCCCCTGCATGATCTTTCCTTAAGCTCATCACTCATCTTATCCTTGCAGGGGTAAACACTATCTTGAATTCTGCATTTATTTATTTGTTTTTCTAATTGTTTAATCTGATATGCCCTCATCAATATACTGTTTAGTTTTCCAGGTTTTTAAACATATATTAATGGAATCACTTTGTATATATTCTTCTGTGACTTTCTCTTCTTTTTCTAAAGATTATATTTCTGAGATTCACCCATGTTGATAAATTTTGCTGAAATTGATTCATTGCCATGTCATATGGTATTTTAGTTTATAAATATACGCCATTTTATTTATCTACTGTTTTGTCAATAGAGGCTTCTAGTTTCTCCTATTACAAATGTTTTTATGAGCTTTCTTAATGTACATGGGTGAGGGTTTATTTATCTAGATATACATCTGATATATATGTGCGGTGGTTTCTCTAGGATATATACCTAGATGTGGAATGATTAGGACACAGGGCAAGTGTATTTTCAACTCTACTAGAAAGTGCAAAACTATTTACCCAAGTGGTGTAAGCAGTTTACACTTCCATGAGTAATAGAAAAGAGTTCCAATTCCTGTACACCTAATGTTAGCAATTGATATAGTCAAATCTATGCCAATCTGGTAGGTGTAAATAGCATGCCAATGTGATTTTAATTTGCAATTCCCTAATTACTAATGTCATTGAGCATCCCCTAATGTTATTTGTATCTTTGTGTTCATATGGGTTTGTTTATATTTTCCCCCAGTTTTCTAACTTGGCTATCTTTTTCTCATTGATTTTTTTTCTTTCTTTTTGAGGAAGATTAGCCCTGAGCTAACATCTGCCACCAATCCTCCTTTTTTGCTGAGGAAGACTGGCCCTGAGTTAACATCTGTGTCCATCTTCTTCTTCTTTAATATATGGGATGCCTGCCACAGCATGGCTTAAAAAATAATATGTAGATCTGCACCTGGGATCTGAACCAGGGAACCCCAGGCTGCCAAAGCAGAACATGCAAACTTAACCACTGCACCAATGGGCCAGACCCCTTATTGATTTTTTGAGTCTTTTGATGTTCTGTGTACTATTTTATTCTCAGTTAGTGAGTTGCAAATATTTTCTTAGTTTATGACTTGTGTTTTCATTTATTCTGGTGCATTTTGGATTTTATTTTGGTGAGGAAGATTCTCCCTGAGCTAACATCTGTGCCAGTCTTCCTCCATTTTGTGTGTGGGACATCACCACAGCATAGGTTGATGAGTGGTGTGCAGGTCTATGCCCGGGATCCCAACCCGCGAACACTGGGCTGTCGAAGCAGAGCATGCAAACTTAACCACTACACTACAGGACCAGCCCTCTGGTGCCTTTTTACAAAGAGAAATTCTTGATGAGGAAGATTAGCCCTGAGCTAACATCAGCTGCCAATCCTCCTCTTTTTGCTGAGGAAGACTGGCCCTGAGCTAACATCCGTGCCCATCTTCCTCTACTTTATATGTGGGATGCCTGCCACAGCATGACTTGATAAGAGGTGCATAGGTCCGCACCCAGGATCTGAACCAACGAACCCCGGGCCATCGAAGCAGAATGTGCGAACTTAACTGCTGCGCCACCTGGCGGGCCCCAAGAAATTCTTAATTTTAAGGTGATTTATTTTATCAATCTTTTCTTTTATATTGTGCACTATTGGTGTTTAGTTAAAAATTCCTTTCTTGTGAAGGGGTGGAAAACTATTCCATGCAAATGGAACCCAAAAGAAATCAGGGATAGCTTTGCTCATATCTGACAAAATAAACTTTAAGCCAAAAACTATAACAAGAAACAAAGGTCATTATATAATTTAAAATTATAATATATAACAATAAAGGGGTTGATTCATGAAGAGGATTTAACAATTGTAAATATTTGTGCACCCAAGATTGGAGCAGCTGAAGATATAAAGCAAAATTAATAGATCTGAAGGGAGAAATAGACAGTAATACAACAATCATAGGGGACTTCAATCTCCCATTTTCAATAATTGATAGATCATCCGGACTGAAAATCAATAAGGAAACATTGGACTTAAACTATGTGTTAGATGAGATGGACCTAACACACATATACCGAACATTCCAACCAACAGCAATAGAATACACATTCTTCTCAAGAGCACATGGAGCGTTCTCTAGAGTAGATTGTATGCTAGGCCACAAACCAAGTCATGAGAAATTTAAGAGGACAGAAATCATATGAAGTATCATTTCCAACCACAGTGATATGAAACTAAAATCAATTACAAGAGGAAAATTGGAAAATTCACAAATATATGGAGATTAAACAACACACTTGTGAGCGACTAATGGTTCAAAGAAGAAATCAAAAGGGAAACCAAAATATATCTTGAAACAAATAAAGATGGAAACACAAATACCAAAACTTATGGGATGCAGCAAAAGCAGCTCTAAGAGGGAAGATTATAGCAATCAACACCTACATTAAGTAAAAAGAAAGATATCAAATAAACAACCTAATTTTACAGCTCAAGAAAATACAGACAGAACAAACTAAGCTCAAAGTTAGTAGAAGAAAGGAAATAACAAGGATCAGAAATAAATGAGGAGGAAGACAATAGAAAAGATCAGTGAAACTAAGAGCTTCTTTTGTTTTGCAAAGATAAACAAAATAGACAAATTTTAGCTAGATTAAGAAAAAAATAAAGAAGACTCATAAGTAAAATGAAAGAGGAGACTTACAACCAATAACCCAGAAATGCTAAGGATCATAAGAAACTACTATAAACAGTTATATACCAACACATTAGATAAACCAGAAGAAATAGAAAAATTCCTAGAAAATACAGCCTACTAAGACTGATTCACAAAGAAATAGAATATCTGAACAGAATCAGTCATCAGAAATCTCCCAACAAAGAAAAGTCTAAGACGAGATGGCTTCACTGATGAATTCTACCAAATATTCAAAGAAAAACTAATACCAATCTTTCTCAAACTCTTCCAAAATATTCAAGAAGAGGGAACATTTCCAAACTCATTTTATGAGGCAAGCATTCCCCTGATACCCATGCCAGACAAAGGCGCTACAAGGAAAGAAAATCACAAGGCAATATCCCTGATGAGCATAGATGCAAAAATCTCTAGCAAAATGTTAACAAACCAAATTCAACAGTACATTAAAATTATCATTTACCATAATCAAGTAGGATTTACTTCTGGAGTGCAAGGATGATTCAATATGTGCAGATCAATAAACGTAAAATACCACATTAACAGAATGAAGGAGAAAAATCACGTGATCATCTCAATAGATGCAGAAAAGGCATGAGACAAAATTCAACAGCTTTTTATGATAAAACTATCAAGAAATTGGGTATAGTAGGAAAGTACCCCAACATGATAAAATCCACATATGGCAGGCCCACAACTAACATCATACTCAATGGTGAAAAGCTGAAAGCTTTTGCTGAAGACCAGGAACAAGACAAGGATGCCCAGTCCAACCGCTTTTATTCAACATAGTGAACTGGAAGTCCTAGCCTGAGCAATTAGGAAAGAAAAAGAAACAAAATGCATCCAATTGGAAAGGGAGAAGTAAAGTTGCAGACGACGTGATCTTATGTATAGGAAACCCTAAAGAGGCCCCCAAAAAACCATTAGAACTAAGAACGAACTCAGTAAAACTTCAGGATACAAAATTTAATTACACGTACTATGTATTCATTGGCAGTATGTAGAAATGCAACTAATTTAAAATATTTTCAGAAAATAAAAACTTGGTGGATTATCTTATGAGTCCTTATCTATAGAGCCTTTTCAATTTTCTATGTAGGCAGTAATTTTCTCTGCAAATACTGATATTTTTTCTCTATTTCTAGTACTTACACCTTTCATTTTCTTTCCTTATCTTTCTTCCCTAGCCAAGACTTTCAGCACAATGTTTCAAAGTAGAGTGAAAGTATTTTTGGCTTACTTCTGTTCTTAAAGGTAGGGCTAACTTTTCACATTAAATGTGATGATTGCTGTGGGTTTTACATCAATTCCCTCTTGCAGATTAAAGCATTCCCTTCCAGTCCTAGTTTGCTAAGAATGATGCCTAAATGCTGTATTTTAGATAAATATTTTCTGGCATCCACTGGGATAATTTTAAGATATATTTTGTTTGCTAATATCTTCTTTAGACTTTTTCCATCCCCAGTCATGGCATATATTTTGCAGATACATCAGACATTTTTTGCTTTATCTTTCTTTATCTGCTTCTGCTTTCTTTAAGGTTAGGATAGCCACATCATAAAATATATCAGAGTGTTTTTACTCCTCTTCTATATTCTTAAAAATTTTGTATAAGCTTGAACTTATCTGTTCTTAGAACACATAGATAAGACTATCTTGTTTTAGCACTTTGTTTATAAGAATTTTTTAATTACGTTTGCAATTATTTTAGTGGTTAAAACACTCAACTTATCTATTACTTCTTAATATGTTGGTATATTAGTTTTAAATGTGAGCTTGAGTCCAGAGATAGCGTTGGACTCATACACACAGTACCAATGTTCTTATTTTTTTTTTTTTCTTGGTAATGACGTTCTTGTATTTCATATTCCTTCACATTTTACTTGCTAATGAAGCTCTCTAATTGTAATGTATGCCTCTCCATATATACTTCTTTTTGTCTGTCCCATGAGATGTCACATAATTAAAATTCATACTAGATTACATGAAACACTTCATAGAAGAGCATAATTAAAAATAAAAACATATTTCCTAGAAAATGGGGAAATCAGTGAGCAGCTTGCTCATTTTGCTGCTGATGAAATAATTAAGGTTTATGATATTAAGCAACACTAATATTTAAGAAGAAGATTAGAGGCATTAGAATATGTAACTTTGAGTAGGAAAATCTATAAATTGAAGCAGCTGAAGGGAAAAACTGCCTAGTTAACATCTGCCAGGAGATAACCTGAAAGATAGAGCACACTAGAGTGATTTTACTGGTGTCTTTTACACATCAGTGCACAGAGGCCTGATTTCCAACTGCTAGCACCTACTGTGTTTTTTTTTTTTTTGTCCCCTAAAGGTTTTGTGGAACCAGTGGAACCTTCTTAGCCCACCTGGTAGGCTGGCAGTGTCAGGAGATTAATGCCTCCTCTCCTTGCTGGGGTCCTCAGCTAATGGTAGTTGGTGTATAAATATTTCAGTTCTCTCTCTTCCTTGATTGGATAACTCTGAAGTCAACGTTGTATGGTGCTTCCCAGAATTCCCCAGTTGTTGGAGGAAGTCATCCAGAAGACGTGATAGCCAGTTGACCGGCGACCTGGACCTGGGCACTTGGAGTCTCTTCACTCCCTCCCCTGTCCTTGGATTGTATGTTCTGCCCACCATTCCCACAGTCGGAGCCAGGTTGTAGAGACCATCTGGACTGAATATGTGACTGAATCCAGTTAAGGCCTCTATAGAAACTTTTAAGATTCTGGTGGCTGGATGCAGAGATCTTCTTGTCGTGGGGCTGCCCAAGACAAGCCTCATATGTAAATGCCTTTGCTTATCAAACCTGCCACCTACCCATCTGGAGTGATCTGCCTCTTTCTTCCATCTCTCCTTGCCCTCCGTGTATGGGGGCCAGTTTGTGAACCAACACTAGTGGGATTAAGCCATTGTTTCCCTAAGTGGTAACTTGATTTACACACGTGCTTTTTTGGCTGTCTTCCCATTCCTTTCTCATTTCCCCAGTCTCCTACCTATGTTTCTTGGAATTATAGTCCAAATAACCAAACTACACTTGAATACATTTCTCAGGGTCAGCTTATTTGGAAACCCCCACAAGGCAGAAGTTTTCCTAGAAAGCAGGTCTTCAGGATGGTTTTCTGTAATTGAACAACATGCTGGCCAAATGTCCACAATAATTCTGTTGCTGGTCCTGGGTGATGATAACCTCTGGCATATTTTTGCATCACAATTACTAAGAATTCCCTCTTGTGTGAATTGAAATGGAATGCAGGTATAAGAGGATACACTAGTTTATGCCCTACTTCTAGCATTTGAGTGTTGTTGAAACAATATTAATTATAAGGCCTGTAGAGTTGGTTGGTTTGGGTCAAATGTCATCAATGAGCCAAAGGAAGACAATGTGTGGCTCATGTCATCCAACTCTCAACTCAGGACATAGTGGGAAAGCCAGAACTACTTGGGCACTACTGAAAGAGATTCCCATCTCATGGAGCCAAAAAAAATCAAGGGCCAGCCCTGTGGCCTAGTGGTTAAATTTCTATGCCCTCCACCTTGGCAGCCTGGGTTCACAGGTTTGGATCCCAGGCACAGACCTACACTGCTTGTCAGCCATGCTGTGATGGCAACCCACATACAAAATAGAGGAAGATTGGCACAGATGTTAGCTCAGGGCAAATCTTCCTCAAGCAAAAAAGAGGAAGATTGGCAGTGGATATTAGCTAAGGACGAATCTTTCTCAGCAAAAAAAAATCAAAGATAGAAGTTGATGGTAGACATTAATTCACACGATCTTTAGGTCTATTGTCACTCTCCTTGATGTTCTTATATATTTTATTTTGACTTTCGTTGAAGAAATGAAATTTTTTTTTTTGAGGAAGATTAGTCCTGAGCTAACTGCTGCCAATCCTCCTCTTCTTGCTGAGGAAGACTGGCCCTGAGCTAACATCCATGCCCATCTTCCTCTACTTTATATGTGGGATGCCTACCACAGCATGGCTTGCCAAGCGGTGCCATGTCTGCACCCGTGATCTGAACCGGTGAGGCCCGGGCCACTGAGAAGTGGAACGTGGGAACTTAACCACTGCGCCACCAGGCCGGCCCCCTGAAATTATTTTTAAAACGTGAAAAATCGGGTAGTTTGCAATATCACACAGAAAATCGTCTACTTTGACTATATGCATCTCTTGTGGTGGCTAAATATATTTCTTTAGAAGCCTTCTTATCAATGTAATCTGGACCAACAGATGATTGGTTCCTTAAAAAGTCTGTTAAAGCAGGAAATCAGGGAACATAAGAGAGAGGCTATTTTTTTTTACAACATATTTTAATTTAAATATATATGAATATGTCCTCAAATATTAATCTATTTGGAGGGCCAGGGCCTATTTTTAGAGGATGATTCCACTCATATTTTATCAGTTTATATAGCCTTCACCTTAATAAATTAAGATGCCACTACCTGAGAGTAGCTTACTTGCTTCATGCATATTCAGCTATTGTGGGTCAGTATGTCAATTTTACTGGTCGGCTGCTTAAGTAGAGGTCAATAAAAAGATCTTTTATTGTTTCACAGATGAATTCCATGGGCTACCAAAAAGGAATATCTAGTACAGTAGTGGTGGAATAATCTAGAAAATGTGTTATAGTGACCGAGTTTCTAAATACACCAAGATGCAGAAATGCTATATATAATTCTTATCAACAAATGCACATAATGACATAGGAGAGTGATAAAAAATTAAGGTCCCTTAAGGATTTTTCTCTTTCTTCTTCTTTCTCCTTTCCTATTTCCACAGTTGTGACTTCAGTTCTTGCCATTTTTTACTGGGATATGGGAGGAGGATGCATTATTTTGCATTTGTTGTGGGTCTCTCTTGCATTCTAGTTTTGAGACCACATCAGCAAATCACTAATCTGTGTCTAAAATGGACATCAACATAGTTCTTAAATACTGGAATTGTTATAAGTACTATAAAAAGAGCTTATATCTATAAATGGGTAAGTGTAGAGATAGGTTTATTGAAAGCACTTAGTGAACATTAATATTAATAATATTAATGAACATAATAGTAATAACAAAGGTTACTCATCTAGAGAGTGCTTTGATCCTGGGTTATTTTTCTGAAGTGCTTTTCTTCTTTGTGACTATTTGTGGAGGCAGTGAAGAGGCCACATTTTTGGGGATGTGTTTTCTTTTATTTCATTAGATTTTCAGAAAAGGAAATAAATTTTGGCTTTTGTTTACCATTTAGTAAAGAAAGTTCTAAAATAAAGAGCAGGTTTAGGAAGAAAGAACTCTATGAGATATTATTAATCCTGTGAGGTGTGAAGTAGGAAACAAAAGTGCAAATTAATACAGATGGTATAAACTGATCTTTGTAAAACAACACGTCAGCCATCTCACCCAGCCTCCATCTAAACTAAGCCTGCATAGATTCATATCCACATGGATACATACTGTGTTTTTATAACTGCTTACCTCCAACGTTGAGGCATGCAAGGGGTTGAGGAGAGAGTATTAACTGTATATATTTTCGCATTGGTCCACTAGTCACCATGAAGACGTGTTACTTTGATAATTTAAAATATGTTTAAAATTTTCAGCCTATGAAGACATCAAGTCATTTGAATTATTCACCTGTACAAAGAATAAACAAATCATGATTTGTTTTTTGAATTTTATATTAAGAAAGTTAAATAAACTTTTTAAAAATCAAAAGGAAAAGCCTCGTTCGCTAATATTCCTTTCCATGTCAATTTTTTTTTTTTCTGTTTCAACAGTTAAGGCTGTTGCCATTTAGAAATTCAAGCAAAGTTTTATATCATGAATGTTAATTTAAATACATTGCAGTAATCATTTCAGGAAAAGATTGGCTGGCAGCAAATATCTTTCTATGTAGCTTAAGATATTAACATTCTGGTCTTTCTTTAAAAAAATGAACAATTTTCTTCTGAATATAAGTGTGTGAAAAGATGCAAAATATTAGCTTTGCTCAGCATTTGCTTCAAAACTTCTTGGAAGCCTCTTATCTGTCAATTGTTATCTCCTGTGATTGCAGTAAAGTAACGAGCCACATCCTTTGGGGAGCAGGTTTCTTCCAAGAAATAAGTCACTGTATAGGGCTAGGTGGGTGGTGCAGTGGTTAAGTTCATACCTTCCGCTTTGGTGGCCCAGGGTTTGCCGATTCCGATCCTGGGTACGGACATGGCTCCTCTTGGCAAGGCATGGTGTGTCAGGCATCCCACATATAAAGTAGAGGAAGATGGGCACGGATGTTAGCTCAGGGCCTGTCTTCCTCAGCAAAGAGAGGAGGATTGGCAACAGTTAGCTCAGGGCTAATCTTCCTCAAAAAAAAAAACCCAAGAAATAAGTCACTGTAAATTCCATTAATATTTTCAGGTCCCTACAAAGATGGAGGTCTATCACCAAATGCAATTTTCTGAAAAAACTAGATTAAGTTGATTTAAAATTGCATTTTAAAATCACATTTTAAAATGAAGACCATAGAAGTATTTATTTTTTATATTGTTTTAATACCCTGATTTAAAGAATGATTTAAAAATTCAAAACTTTAATAGTATATTTAGTGACATCCTTAGTCTCTGTCAACATACAAAATACAATCTGACCATTTTAATAGTTGAATTTGATTTCTAAGAGAGGTTTCAGAAAAAAAGTCACACTACTTTGATTGAATTAATTTGTTGTTTTTCATCCATCTGAGGTAGTCAGACTGGTACTACCAGATTGTTCAAGAACCGGCCTGTTAGGCAGCAGGCCTCAGGGAAATGATTTGCTCTATTCCCCGTGCCAGTTTTCTTCCAGTCCTTACAGTTCAGGTTACTTAATCCCCAAGTATAGTCTCAACTCTCTCCCCAGCCTGGGAGGGAAGCCTGTCTCTACTGCCAAGGGTTGGAGGTCTGGCTGGGGGAGAGGTTTAAAATACCTTAGACTAGTGAACTCCATGTGGGAAGATACCTTGTCAGTTGTCCTGCGCAGATCTTGCCCCCCCCCGTATTGGAACTGGCCTTCTGCCTACCTTCTGAGGTCAAGTGTTTTCTAGCGTTCCTGTTTGGAATTCTATCCTCAATTTTATCTTGACAGTCTGCCCCACACTTGTGTTTCTCAAGGAACTAGAACATTTTATGTATTTACCATCACTCCAAAAATGTCTAAGGCATTTCTCTTCTATTGTCTGTCTTTCTGTGTATGATGGTACCCTTCTGGTGGGTCCTTTCTGCTTCATGTCTCATCTATTGCCTGGTTCTTGGTATTCTTTTATGGCGCCCACTTACTGCTTAAGAACTTCTTATCCTACCCTCCTGCTGGATGCTCCTGTCACTCACTTCTTGGACACTAGCACCTCTCAACAAATTTCAGAGACACTCTCACTATTCCCATGCTTTTATCTTTTTGAAAGTTTTATTTTCTTTTAATTCTAATTTCACATTCTATAGTTTCTGTTATCTATGCAGAGTCAATCAGAAACACCAAGAGAAAAATGACAATAAGAGCGTCTCTTCTTTTTTGACCAAAGTGTAAATAGTGTTTAGACAGTAGGATTATGGGTGTTTGTACTTTTAAAACAGTCTTTAATATAATCTTATTATTAAATATACTCTCATACCTCTATGCTCACTCATTTCCATGGCACTGACGTGACTGATCTTATGTATGTTGTGCTTCTGTTTTAAGGTTCAAAGTTTATCTTATTTTGATGAACAATGACTAAATTCTGGGTTCTTGTTATAAAGATACTTGAGTCTCATTGACTTGCAAAATAGAGAAGACCGATAATGAAACTAAATGAATAAATCCTTCCTTTATTTATTTATATATTCACTCATTCAAGCTATGCAACAAGCAATTGGTTAAGCCCTGAAGATGTAGATTTGGAGAAGATCTTTACTCTTTATGTTCTTATTGTATAAAAGTCAAAGGCCAATTTGTAAACAAATAATTAGGATACAGTGTGCTTAGTACTAAAGGAGAAAGTTATGGCATTGCGAATGGTGAGGCATTGCCCCCATCAGAAGTACTGTATCAATTCCAGAGATTGGAAATGAGATACAATTTATTTTCTCAGATTCTGATTCTGCCTCCTCAGGGTTTCTTGGCTGTTTTGTTCATTGTAGATCTCTTTCCTCCTACAGCAAGTTCTCTTCCAGAATCCTGACTTAACCACTTGGCAATAAGCACACGTTTACACACAAAACCGAGAGGAGAAAGGTATTGTTCATTCAAGGTATATTTAATGTCATGTATTGTGAAATTGCTTCCAGGGCAGATACCACTACTTTTCTTTCCTTTGTGATTATTCTTTTCCTTTATTGGCTCTAGTATGAATTTGTATGCACCCTAATGTATACCTCACAGGTGCTGAGTATACAAATGTAGTGATAACAACATTGGTTTTAGAATCCTGACTGGGCCATTTGCTAGTTGTCTAACCTTGGTTGAATTACTGAGTCATTCTTAGCATCTTTTTATTCATGCATAAAATGAGTTACTGTCAGTTTTCAGCATTAATACTCAATTAAGTAAGGATGCAGAGAATAGTACCTTGAAAACAGTAGGAACTAAGGAAGTTATCTTGACCTCCTTTCTCTCCTATTCAACTGACTTACCCAAATAACTTTGAAATGCATGTTGGGACAAGTGGATGCAATATTCAATGCATACATTGTTTTGCAATTCAGTTGAACTATTTTAGGAATAATAATTCCTAAATAATAATAATAAATAAATAATAAATAATAAAAATAAATAATAAATAATAATAATAATTGTAATAATATGATAAAAGTAAAACTGGCTAAGAGAAGGTGAGAAAGCAATTCTAATAGCTTTTCAACATGTAGGAGAGTCAAAACTACAAAAACAAGCCATCACAATCAAAGCACGATTGGACTTCACAAATCCACAGTATGTATGTTCCTCCTTTCTGGAAAATGCAAGTAAATAAGATAGTTTTTAGCATTCACTGTGGGCTGGTGACGTGCTGTGTGCTATTATTGAATGAGTTAGGCTTAGTTTTCCCATTATCATACAAGCTAAATTTGGTATTGAACACAAGCGCCTAACGCAGAAGCTCTGGGGAAGTCTGAGCAGACGGCAGCATAAACATGTGCCTTTGAGCTACACAGGGATGACTCAAAGAAAGCTCGCTGTAA